>NC_089272.1:46666031-46966031 GCF_963678975.1 Dysidea avara
GGAAAGCTAAGAATTGTTACCTTTTATTTCTATGACCCCTAATAGAACTTTAACTTCAATTATTTCAATACTGAAATTTCATCATTGGCTAAAAATGTGGCCTCCAAATTCCATAAAACCATGTTCATGTCCTATAGAGACCACAATCTGAAGTGATACAAATCATGGTAAAAATGCACCTGTAACACTGGCAAATACATGAGCATTTAAATGGATACTAATTACTGTAATGGCCATACTGAATTAGAAAGAGGTGTAATGGGCTTGTTTCTATAAGTTAACAACACATTTCATGTTTACAAGTAGTTGTCAAGGTACAATTATGAGTTGTAGTCTAATTACAGTAGCTAGGCTTACAGGGTTCTACACAATTCAGAAACATTCAGGTCTTGTAGTAGCACTCAGGTGCCACAATTAGGGACCCGCCGATTATGCCCATTATTTTACCTATTATGCTATGCTGTACTGCTCAAAATTTTGCCTATTATGCTTAAATTATGCTCAATATTTATACCGCAGTTCCCATGTTTTTGTAGTAAATTTGCACTTTATGAGAAAACAGTAAGTTGCTGAAGCACAGACTCTGAATCCTTGCTTGTCAAAATGCATGTCACAGAAAAGATCGATATACTCTAATAGAACAGTCAGCTGTCTGATTATATTCTGACTGTTCTATTAGAGTATATCGATCTTTTTCTGTTATATGTATTTGGTAAGCAAGAATTTATGGTAACACACAAGTGTTCTGCCTATTATGCTAGCATTATGCTCAATGCTTTCAGGCACCTATTATGCTCATTATTATGCCAGCATAATCGGCGGGTCCCTAGCCACAATACAGGGCTAAATGCCATAGAATCATTTGTTTCAAAGTATAACTACAGTATCATTATTTACAATTCCTAATTTTCCCTTGTATGTACAGTTTATCTAATTTGCAAACTTTGAAAAAGTTAGATGAATATAACACGTATATACATATATTAATTTACCATCTACTTGGAATATCCACATTCCTGGAATACCAACATTAGATGTATGAGTAATATTGATTATGTTAGGAGTTAGAGATCCAGGAATGGTTATGAATTTTTTACCATCACCAGCATTAATGCCTGCTAAAGCTTCAGTTCCACCAAGTCCATCATCTCCACCAGATCTATCACCAGTAGTCCATTGTATTCCCCCATAAGCATATAGAAATATTACAAATGACTCAACTCCATTAGTGGCTAGCACACACTGGAATGTGTTGGTCTATGGTTAGATTGTAAATGTGTATAAAATGAAACAGCATAAATGAACTACTGTGTATGCAACTGTCTCTAGAAAAACAAATCTTATCACTTATTTACAAGTATCAAGAAACACTCTCTTTAAGTATTTAAAGTGTTGCATTGCAGCCCACCAATGGTTAAAGCTATTGTACTTGTACCAAATATTTACACATTTTGCACTACAGTAATTCCTTGCCTTTCAAATTATCTGTTGTCTGCTAATATAGATATTCTTTGTGGGATTTTGCTATTTCAGACATGTTACAATAAGGGTGGTTAAAAGGACAAAGGCTGTTTATAAAAAAAGAGAAGTGCATGGAGGGAAATTAGGCCAAGTTGTGGGTATTTCAGGGCTCAAAGCTAGCTAAAATGAAAAGAAATTACGGCACATGTCTTTATCCAACACCACAGAGCTATACAGTCACATACACCCATTACCATATTGGCCAGACTTCCATCAAGGCCCCAGACTACTTGTATGGCTTACTAGTGGGCTGTGATAGTGTATTCGTGTAGCTTTGCATTGATGACGAAAAATTAAACCTGTTGGCATGGACCAAAAGACCAGTTTTCACAGACCTTGTCATGTATGGGGTAGCTTATGCTTCAATAGTGATTTTAATCTAAACATTTAAATACAGTACATGATCACCGGTGTTCTATACTCATTTTGCTTGTTAAATGTAACCCACTGGACCATAATTTAGAGAACACAACTTTACTTATGGCTACATACAGTGTATACATGTAGCATTACATAATTATTTAACCCATGTGTGCAACTATTTTTATCAGTATAAAATAAATATGACATTCTAAAAATTGTTGAAACTGCAATGCATTGCATAAATACCTACTATATCAATACCACCATATACACACTTACTTTATCAGTGTTCTTATGATAGTAACCAACACTATCCCATGTAGCTATAATCATGTTTGTAATAATTAAATTCAGTGATATTGGATAAGCTGCTCTTATTTCATTGGTTGCTCTAGCAAGGAGACTAGGATCAGTGGTCTGACGATAGTAAATATCTCCGGTTCCGCTGGTGTCAACATCAGACCAGTATGGTGCAATGATCTTATCGATTCCACTCAGTGGTAATGACAGAGGAGTTTTTGTACTATACATGTATCTTCTTTCAAGACTAATAACTCCATCAGCATTTATCTGTACATGGACAATACATGGTACCACTTATAACACAAATTGTAAATATTTGGTACTTTGGTAGGGTCCATAATGCGAAAAATTGATATCCTCCAATCAACTGCCTAACTATTGTCATGTGTTAGGCTAAGTGTAACACCAGCGTGGCAGCCAAGTTTGTCATTTTCTTCTGGTAGAAAACAATACAAATGTCTTAAAATCACGTGATTTTTTGTTGCAGCGGTTTGTAGGGTTCTTCATATGCCACGATATTCACTCTCAACATTGTTCAAGTAGCCTATCATCAACTCAAAGTACTGGTGGCTTGATTTTATTGGTCTGTTTCTGATGGCAGCACAATCTGTGCGGCTTTTTGGCGACAAACAAAATGTTTCTTCCTCTGGAGCACAGGACAAGCAGAACAGCAACTGCGCCGTGGGTCAGCAATGACCAGTACTAGGTAAAGCATCTGGAGCATGGTTATAATTGTAGCTTGTTAGCCATCTGGTTGAGCCATCTATATGCTGAAATTTGGCCAAAACGATGCAATTTTTGCAAACAAATACCAGAATGGTTGATAAATCAGTATGACAGTCTCCAACAGCAAGGATAGGAAGCTTATAAGCACTTAATAATACGGCTATCTCACCCATTAAACACATAGAGCAATCCAATGCATGAAATAAGAACTTACGTGATCGAAATTCAAATTGCGGAAATACTCATGAAATCGCTTTCATTTCTGAAAAGAAACCTTAAAGTGCACTCCTTTTGTAAATATTTGTGTTAATTGCTCACTCAGGCATGTTCTGGACCAGTGCAGGTGTGTCTTATGCTGTGATGGCATCATAGGGAGAGTCTTAGACTGCTGGATAATCGAGATGCTGAACCTAATTCATACAAATTTATTGTCATTTGATTTCAAGTGATTTTAAGGTAATTGGAATAGATTATGGGTGTATTTTCCTAAATTTGAATTTCAATCATATGAGTGCCTATTTCATGCATTGGATTGCTCTATGTGTCTACTTGTCAAGATAGTTGTATTGTTAGATGTTTATAAGCTTCCTATCCTTGCTGTTGGAGACTGTTATACTGATTTATCAACCATTCTGGTATTTGTTTGCAAAAAGCGCGTCGTTTTGGCCAAATTTCAGTATATAGATGGCTCAGCCAGATGGCTAACAAGCTTCAATTATAACCATACTCCACATGCAGGTACTTTACCTAGTACTGGTCATTGCTGACCCATGGCACAGTTGCTGCTCTGCTTGTCCTGTGCTCCAGAGGAAGAAACATTTTGTTTGTTGCCAAAAAGCCGCACAGATCGTGCTGCCACCAGAAACTGACCAATAAAATCAAACCACCGACACTTTGAGTTGATGATAGACTACTTGAACAATGTTGAGAATGAATATTGTGGCATACGAAGAACCCTACGAACTGCTGCAATGAAAAACCACGTGATTTTAAGACATTTGTATCGTTTTCTACCAGAAGAAAGTAATAAACTTGGCTGCCACGTTGGTGTTATTCAAGTTACACTTAGCCTAACACATGACAATAATTAGGTACTTGATTGGAGGATGTCGATTTTTCGCATTGCGGAATCCAACTTTGGGAGAGACTTGACTATAGGGAGATCTCACACAGTTATTATGGACATTGAATAAGATTAACCATCTCTAAATGTGACTGGATTTTGGAAAAACGATCCAAATCGCATATTAGAAGTTTCGAGATAAACAGTTTTAAAGAATCCAAGCCAGCATAACTCTCCAAGGATAACAAGCACACGTATGAAATTTACACTAAAGATGCATCAATTTGTCACTTTTCAGATTACTTTCAGTACTTGTAGCTGCTCGTAGAGTTTCCCACCAAATAAGATAGAAAATCTGAGTAGTTGGATGAGCAAAGTAATATCACGAGTACTCACAAGAGGGTGGGGGGTGGCAGGGTGGGCAAGGGTTAGACCTCAAAATGGAGGCAGACCACAATTGGAGTCCAGAGACGAGATTACAGGGTTGTACTGGCTCCTTAGTGGCTGATATGTAGCAAAATCCACAGAAAAAACATCTTGCCAACATTATCAGGCTGTCCACCAGTAACCCACTGATTCTTGCCAAGCCAGGTCCTTTGCAAGGCCTAAAAGTTCTACACACCTCCCAGAAAAAACGTCTGTTGAAACCAGCCTCGAGTAGTTTGAGTGGTACTGAGTGTCAAAACTACTAGTAGATAGTGTAGCTATCCACTGGAGGTGTTAGTTTGGTTTTGCCTGCTGTGCGATTTGGATCAGTTTTGTAAAATCTGGTTAAAAATGTGACTGGATTTTAGAAGAATGAACCAAATTGCACATTAGAAGTTTCAAGACAAATGGTTTTAAAGAAATCTAGTCAACATAAACGTGTATGAAATTTACACAAGAAATGCATCACTGTTTAATTTTCAGACCTTTTCCAGTACTTGTAACTTGCAGCTGCTTGTAGAGTTTTCTACCAAATAAGACAGAAAATCTGAGCAGTTGGAAGAGCAAAGTGGTATCATGAGTGCTCACAAAGGGGAGGGGGTGGAAGGGTGGGCAAGAGATAGACTTCAAAATTGGAGGCAGACCATGATTTAAGTCCAGACACGAGATTACAGGGCTGTGCTGGCTTCTTAGTGGCTGATATTTTTGCAAAATCAACAGAAAACACAATTGGCCAACATAATCAGGCCATCCACCAGTAAACCACTGATTCTTGTCAAGCCAGGCACTTCACAAGGCCAGAAACCACTAATTGAGCTCTCCACACCACAAAGAAAAGACACCTGTTAAACCAGCCTCGAGTAGTTTGAGTAGTAAACTATTAGTACGATAGAGTAGCTATCCACTAGTGTGTGTTAGTTTGATTTTGCCTGATGTGCGACTTGGAACAGTTTTGTAAAATCTGGTCACAATTGTTGGAAGACCAATTTGCACCGTCACATTAGGTAAACTTTAGTGACAGGTATGCTGCCAATGTTAATGCTATAGTCATTATGTTTGAACATAATTATGTACAGTATGTAAAGTACGTACCAAATTTTAAAATTATGGGTGACTTTCTTTGAGCAAACATGCCAAGTTATTCTTATTTAGAATTATTGATTGCAACTTTACACTTTAGCAAAATGCTAAAAGAAATCAAGACACACGGTAGTGTGTCGTGTGGCCAAGAAGCCAGCACACAACACCCGTGAGTATATTGACATGAAGAACAAAAATGCGATTTCGCACCTCCGTAGCTCTGTGCTGCCTTTACAAAACAAGACGATCTTTGCTTTGGACATGCACGCCAACGTCAGTACAACACATACTAAATTTGAGTAAATCGCTTCAAGCATTCCCGAGATATGCGACTTCAAAAAATTAATTGGCTTAGTTTCTTTGTTTTTCTTCATTTTTTTGCACACATATAAAAACTACTATAAAACGCGAACACCTTATCCGATTGTCTTGATATTTGGCACACAGAAGGGGGGTATACAGGCGCATCAGGATACCAAATTTGGCTGGAATAGCATAAACAGGCAAGGAGTTATTAGCGATTATTCACGAAAAATAACACCAATATGTTGCCACGCCTACAGGGTAAACCGCTTATGGAAAGAAGCTGAAAATCGGTACGTGAATAGGTTGACTAATGAATCTCAAACCTCCTATAGTTTCAAAGTAATCGAGTTAAATACCACGAAGATATAATAAAAAAACCAACAGTGTGTGACAATTATGCAATCGAGATTAGCTAACAAAAAACGTTCACTTGCCACGCCTACTCAAAAAAACGTTTGGGGGAACCATTTGAAAATTGGTGTACAGGTGGAATATTCATCTTAGAAAGACCCTTCAACGGTGTCAGGAGTGGATCTAGGATTTATAAAAGGGGGGGCTAACTCAAGGTACTAATCCCGGCTCTTGGGTAGAGGTGTGCGAAGTATACTTCCCAGCATGCTTCACATGCTGGAACTAGGAGGGTCTGGGGACATGCCTCCCCAGGAAAATTTGAAAAATAGATGCTAAAATACTGCAATTTGGAGACATTTCCACATAAAATTCATATTTATTTTCTGCCTGTAGATATTTTATATACTGTCTTTAGATTATAGGTATGGCTCTCTGAAGCATTTTGCTAATGGAAAAGTTTGGGTAGGTACAGACAACCAAGTACATGATGCACCCCTCTCACAATTGCACAACACTGAATAGGTGCATGTTAGAATAATAATGTTGAAAGTGGAAAATTTTGAAATTTGAACAATACAAGATTGAATCTGAGAGCATTTTCAATGGAAATTATGTACCTTAATTAAGTATTGCCATACATATTAACTACACAAGTAGATGAATGAAGCCTTTTAAACAGACCAATGCACTTCATTGTATGTATAGGTGCAGGCAGATTTGGAAAAATTCCATAACAGAACCAACTACATGTTTCCAGTGAATGTTCTAGCTGACTGCTCTATTAGAGTATCTCGATCTTCTACACCTCCAATGCTGATTCGGGTTCTTGTTGCATTAATTTTAGCATAAATCCACTGATAATACCTTGGAAAGATGTTTATAAGGTGGTTTTATGAGTATTTGTATTATTAGTGATCATATAATTATGCTAAGACAAAATTTCATTATAATACTCAGCATATTGATCAAGTAAAGCCTAAATATGAAGGGAGGGGGGGGGGATTCAGCCCCCAAAGCCCCCCCCCCCCCCCCCTAGATCCGCCCCTGGGTGTAGAAGAATCACACTTAAAGCAACAGAGTTATAACGCGAGATCCAACTCGGTGTAGCAAGTGCAAGATCGAAATACTCTAATAGAGCAGTCACCCTAATAAAGCAGTCAGCTAAGAAATAAATTATAAAGCATTTAACTATGCGCTGTAGAGAATTAAACTCAATTATAAGCCACTCTGTATAGAACTCAACTACAATAAAGTCACCCTGTAGAGAGATTAGCTAGAAACAAGTCACCCTGTAAAGAGATTAGCTTGAAACAAGTCATCTGTAGAAAGATCAGCTAGAAACCAGTTACCCTAAAGAGAGTTCAACTATATTTCAAGTTACCCAGCGGAGAGCAGCTGGAAACAAGTTATCTTATAGAGAGCTAGAAAAAAGTCACCCAGTAGAGAGATGAGCTACATAATCATCCTGTAGAGAAATCAGCTGGAAACAAATCACCTTGTAGAGCTAGAAACAATTCACCCTGTAGAAAGATCAACTAGAAACAAAGATAGAAACAAAGAGAGATTAGCTAAAAACCAATCACCCTGTAGGAAGATCAGCTAGAAACAAGTTACCCTTCAGAGAGTTCAGTAGAAACAAGTTTCCCTGTAGAGAGATTAGCTATAAACAATTGATATTATTCACACAGTAGAGATATCAGTTAGAAACAAATCTCTCAGTAGAGGGATCAGCTAGAAAAATCACCCTGTAGAGAGAGTTCATGCAGCTATAAGCAAGTAATGTGGTAATAAAAATAAATAAAAGAAACAAAAGAAAGAAGAAAAGAAAGAAAAAAACAGAAAGTATTGAAAGAAAAGAAAGAAAGTAATGTATGAAATAAATTAGCATTGTCCACCCTTTAAAGAGAAGCTCAACTTTGCTCCATACACTGTATGCTCTATTAGAGCATGTTAAGTTTTAAAATATTTCCAGACACTGAACAGGTCTGAAGTTTGCTGTGCAGCATCAACATATAGAAAAAAAGTAATGTAGGAGTTTTTCACCTTTTAGAAGATTGCCTTTTTCGTGCATACCTTTGTATGCTCTGTTGGTGACTGTAAACATTTTAAAATTCTTCCAGACACTGAACAGGTCTGATATTTTCTACGATGCACCAACATCAAGACACACGGTAGTGTGTCGTGTGGCCCAAGAAGCCGGCGCGCCACACCGTGAGTATATTTACAGGAAGAATCAAGACACACGGTAGTGTCGTGCGGCCCAAGAAGCCGGCAGGAAGAATCAAGGCACACTGTAGTGTGTCGTGCAGCCCAAGAAGCCGGCGCGCCACACCATGAGTATATTTACAGGAAGAAAGAAAACGTGATCTTCACACCTTTGTAGCTCCATGATCACTTATTCGATTGAAACTAGTTTCACTACAGAGGTGCCCGCCAGGTAGGCCACGCCACATACCAAATTTGAAGGAAATCTCCATTGCCGTTTCTGAGATATGAGTGGCCAAAGTTTCGTTTTAATTTCTTTCTTTGCCGTAGGGGAGCTACGGGGGCTTTGATTTCTTTTTGCACACTTGGCAAAAATTGCTATAAAACACAAACTTATAACTTCATTGTATTGATATTTGGCACAAGTAAAGAGCGTATAAAGGTACATTCGCGTACCAAGTTTGCTATGAATCTGATAAATATCCAAGGAGTTATGAGCATTTATTCATGTAAAATAATATGAAACTTTTGTCACGGCTACAGGGTAAACCGAGTAGAGGAATAACTTGAAAATTCGTGTGTACATAGGCTGATCATCATAGGAGTGCCTTTTGGTGGTTAGAACAGTAACATACTTCAGCTACAAAATTATAAAGCAAAAACCGAGCAAGTGTAAAATCGCGGGATCGGGATACTCTAATAGAGCAGTCACTGGGGGGCAAAAAAGGTGCATAAAAATGTCGAAAAAAAAAAGAACTGATCATACTAGAGTTCGAACCAAGGACCTCCATACCTAACGTCTGCATCCTTAACCACTGAACCACTGCTATCTTGGCTGATCACTTCACTTAATTTCTACCTTATAAATGAAAATTCTAGCTTAATAAGTAAAACTGATCTACCAATAGAAAATTTAGATTGTTCTAGAACATTCTATGTGTGTTCTATTGGATGATTTCAGCGAAAGCAAAAACGTGTGCTCTATTAGAGCATTAGCACCATACTATTGTTGCAACACTTTGAGGCTCAATCTAGTAGCTATTTCATCAAATCAGAGCCATTTTCGTATTGATCAGTGATATATTTGTAGTATTAACTTAGTTTCGCCCCCAGGCGGTCTGTGAGCATACTAGTTTGACTGACTCACGCCAATCATCATCATCATAATCATCACAATAAGCGCTATATGCTAGCAAAACTTGTGATACAACAGCCTGGAAATTATATCCCAGTAAAAAGGTGCAGGATTTGGTTTTTGAAAATACAAAAAGAAGTGAAATCCACTCTAAAACAGCCAAGCTGTAAAAAAGGGTGTGGCCCTCAAAAGCCTGGGTGAAAAAAGTTGTGAAATCAAAAGTGGTGGCCAAGAAATGGCTGCAATGATGTTAATGCAAAAAAAAATTAATAATGGCTTTGTGCATTGTTAAAATTTTTTTAGCATTAACATCATTGCAACCATTTCTTGGCCGCCACCTTTGATTTCACAACTTTTTTCAACCAGGCTTTTGAGGGCCACACTCTTTTTTTACAGCTTGGCTGTTTTTGAGTGGATATAGAATAAAATAATGTAGAAACGATATGAGTTGTTCAATCTTTAGAAACTTTACTTCACTCCATACACTGTATGCTCTAATAGAGCAAGTTAATTTTTAACATACCTCCAGACACTAAAAAAGGTCTAGTGCATTAAATACAAAACAAAGTAATGTAAGAAAGAAATCAGAGTTGTTCATCCTTTAGAAGCTTAGCTTTGCTGATTAACTTTGCTCCATACACTGTATGCTCTTTTTAGAACATGTTAATTTTTAAAATACTTCCAGGTCAAATGTTTGCTAATATGCCAAGAAGAGAGATCAGCTAGAAACAAATTGCCCTATGAAGAGATCAGCCAGAAATCACCCTGTAGAGAGATCAGCTTAATTAAGTCACCCAGTAGAGACATTTCAAGCCACCCTGTAGAGAGTTCAGCTAGAAACAAGTCACAGACCAGATCATCCTGTAGAGAGTTCAGCTGGAAACAAGATACCTTGTAGAGAGATCAGCTAGAAACACATCACCCAGTAAAGAGATCAGCTAAGTAATCATCCTGTAGAGAGATCAGCTGGACACAAATCACCTTGTAGAGCTAGAACCAAGTCACCCTGTGGAAAGATCAGCTAGAAACAAAGAGATTAGCTATAAACAAATCACCCTGTAGAAAGATCAGTTAGAAACAAATCACTCAGTAGAGAGATTAGCCAAGAACAAATCACCCTGTAGAGAAGTCAGCTAGAAACAAATCACCCTATAGAGAGATCGGCTAGAAACAAGTCACCCTGCAGTGAGTTCAGCTACATTTCAAGTCACCCTGTAGAGAGTTCAGTAGAAACAAGCTACCCTGTAGACAGATAAGATAGGAACAAGTCACTGTGTATATAGAGTTCATGAAACTATAAGTAAGTTGCCGTGGAGAGAGATCAGCTAAAAACAAATCGTCTTGTAGAGATAAGCCAGAAATAAATCAGAGATCAGCTTGATCAAGTCACCCAGTAGAGAGTTCAACTAGAAACAAGTCACAGACCACGTCATGCTGCAGAGAGTTCAGCTGGAAAAGGTTACTTTGTAGAGAGATCAGCTAGAAACAAATCACCCAGTAGAGACATCCGCTATGTAATCATCCTGTAAAGAGATCAGCTGGACACAAATCACTTTGTAGAGAGATCACCTAGAAGCAAATCATCCTGTAGAGAGATCAGTTGGAAATAAATCACCTTGTAGAGCTAGCTAGAAACAAATCACCCTATAGAAAGATCAACTAGAAACAAGTCACCCTGTGGAAAGTTTAGTAGAAACAAGTTGCCCTGTAGAGAGATCAGCTGTAAACAAGTCACACAGTAGAGATACAGTATCAACTAGAAATAAATCTCTCAGTAGAGAGATCAGCTAGAAACAGTTCACCCTGAAGAGAAATCAGCTGGAAACAAGTCACCTTGCAGAGAGTTTAGCATTTCAAGTCACCCTGTATAGAGCTCAGTAGAAACAAGCTGCTGTGTAGTGAGATCAGCTAGAAACAAATCATCCTGTAGAGAGATCAGCCAGAAATAAACCACCCTGTAGAGAGATCAGCTTGATCACGTCACCCAGTATAGAATTCAATTACTTTTCAAGTCATCCTGTAGAGAGTTCAACTGGAACAAATCACCCTGTAGAAGGATTATTTAGAAACCAGTCACCCTGTAGAGAGATCGGCTAGAATCAAGTCACCCTGCAAAGAGTTCAGCTAGAAACAAATCACCCTGTAGAAAGATCAGCTAGAAACAATTCACCCTGTAGAGAGATCACCTAGAAAAATATCACCCTGCAGAAAGATCAGCTAGAAACAAATCACGCTGTTGAGAGATTAATAGAAAAATCACCCTGTAGAGTGATAAGCTGGAAACCTGCGACCCTGTAGAGAGATCAGCTCAATCAACCTATAGAGAGTCAAACTACATTTTAAGTCACCCTATGGAGAGGTCAGCTACAAAAAAATCTCTCAGCAGTTAGAAACAAATCACCCTGTACAGTATTCCGTTAAAAACAAATCATCCTGTAGAACGATCAGCTAGAAATAAGTTACCCTGCAAAGAGTCCAACTATTTTTCAAAGTCACCCTGTAGAGAGATCAGCAAGAAAGAAGAGCCCTAGAGATCAGCTCAAAAGAAATCACTCTGTTTAGTGACAGGTAGAAACAAATCACCCTGTAGAGGGTTCACTAGAAAGAAGTTACAAAGTCACCCTGTAGAGAAATAAGCTACTGTATATAGAAACAAGTTATCTTGTAGAGAGATCAGCTAGAAACAAGTTACCCTGGAGAGAGATCAGCTTGAAACAAGTAACCGTGTAGAGAGATCAACTACATTCTGTAGAAAGATCAGCAAGAAACAAGTCACCCAGTAGAAGAATAATTTGAAACAAATCACCCTGTAGAGAGATCAGATAGAATCAAGTCACTCAGTAGAGAGTTCAGCTAGAAACATGTCACCCTGTAGAGTGTTCACCTAAAAAAATAATCCTGTTGAACTATCTTGCAATTCATTCTGTAAGGTTATGAGTCACTCTCTCCTGAATTCAACTACAAACTGTTCACAATGTAGTCTAAGAGTACAGCTACATACATTGCAAGTTTCCCTGTAGAAATAGCAGCTAAATACATATGCATTTCCCTGTAGAGTATTCAGCTATATTAGATTAACACAATATTGTAATTAATACTGAATAATATTGTTAGGGGTGGTCCACAATTCTCTGCTTTTTTGCAAGCGTACAAAGAGTACTATTTTTTCTAACCCCCTCCCCCACCCCAAAGTGCACTGTATAAATGTTGACACATGGATGTATTGTATAACAGAACAAACACACGGATACTTTTTAAAATTCATGTCTGGTATTTGTTTGTCTTTTAGGCATCTTATCATTTTGATGCTTTTGAAGCTAATACCCTGAAAGAAATGTTCCTCCAGAGCGGGCATTGGTACCTGATGCACATTTGCAAATGTGTACATACACATCATAGAAACAGTTCTTGGCTATCTTCAATGTGTTCATACAAAACCATTCCATCACTGGTAGTAGCAACAACAGTACTAGTTTGTTGGGTATTCACCATAGTCTGGAGTCAGGAGATGTGGGTACATTCTGTAGAGACAGGTTTTCTCTATGGGCAACCCACAACTATGTAGTGTAAACAAATTAGCACCCACATAATCCAGCCTCCCATACCCACTAGTAGTTTTCCTAAAACCAAAACAACAACACCAAAACAAAAGTAACAAGCAGTGTAGCTACATGCTATTCAATTGTAGCTGTTTATCAGTGTTAATTGCTAGACTAAAGCTAAAGCTAAAGAGAAAGAAAAGTAAGTGCTGTTATAAAAGTATATAAAGCCTGTAGTACGTGTTATCACGCTGATAACCGTCTTATCTGTAGATTCAATGAGCTTCATCTTTGTCTTTCCTTTAGCTAATAAAGCTTCTTTTCATTGGTAGTTAAACCTAGTTTTCCAGAGTTCGCCAAAGCACACCATTTCATCCAATCATGTGTTGGCTTGGGCCCACGCATTAGCAGCATCAGCTCGCTGTAGTCTGCAATTTAATTGGACACTGAATTGCATTAATTAAGTAGCAGTAGAAGTTCCCTACTAGAGTCATGCTAGAGCCTTATCACTGCATTCGGATTTCTTGCCAACTCACGTGATTGGCATTTTTAAAAAGCGTACATGCAATTTTACCCCCTCCCCTAGCGTACGGTTTGTATGCTCACAAAAAAGCAGAAAATTGTGGACCACCCCTTATAGTATACATGCAAACAATTTTAAAAGATTTTTCATCATATCCAATACCTATAGAAAAGAAAAGGACAAGTTAAAAATAATACCCAAAGCTGGCCATAGGCTGGCTTTAGGTATGAAATTACAAAAAGAAGTGATATCTAATCAAAAAACAGCCAAGCTGTAAAAAAAGGTACGGTCTCCAAAAATGCCAGGGTGAAAAAAGATGTAAAATCCAAGGTGGCGGGCAAGAAATGGTTGTGATGGTAGGTTAATTGCAAAAAATTTAATAGCAATAATTCAGGTGAATTTGGTGCTGAATCCTAGTGAAACTTGGAGGAGGCAACACAAATCCATCTGAATTATTGTTACTGATTTTTTTGCCATTAACCTACCATCACAGCCATTTCTTGGCCGCCACCTTGGATTTCACATCTTTTTTCACCCTGGCATTTTTGGAGTCCGCACCCTTTTTTACAGCTTGATTAGATTAGCTTATCTATACCAAATGTAGTGAGCCCCAAAAAAACAGAGTGAAAAATAGTTGTAAAACCAATGATTATATGTGACTGGATCTGCGAAAAGGGGTCTTATATCCTTTCCAATAGCATGTACTTGGCAATCCATAACGTGACTTGTGTGTATGGTTCCAACCTGAGATTTGGTCAACGTATACTCCTAACATAGCACTATTCCTGGATGTAATTTTAAGACAATAGGTTAAACACAGGTTGAGGTATGACTCGTCAAACTTGGAAATTTGGAAAGGCTATTAGACCCTTTTTCGTAAATCTGGTCACAATTATTATGAGCCTTCTAAAGCTGAGCCATAGTTGAGCTGAACCACTGAGCCACAGTTGTGAAACCAATTATATAATCGATTATTGACCTTTTGGCCTTTGTTGTAGCCAAAAAATGGCTACAATGATGTTAATGCCAATCATTTAATAATAACAGTGTAAGCTTTACACTTAAGTTTTAAGTATTGAATGTCTGGTGACTGCTCTATTAGAATATCTCAGTTCTCAGTCATTCATTTTACACATGCTTGGCATTAGCATTATACTATAACTCTGTACCTGTCACTCTGATTCACTTTCAACCACAAGTTATGATGGATAGACTATCCTTACACTGATATTCACCTCACTACCATAAGTGGTTTGTCTTATATATTTTTACAAATCTGATTCTCTAAATTGTGCTAGTGCTATCAATTCTTGATTTTCATATCATATAACTCTGTGGCTGCTATTTCAAACCACAAAAGTTTAAGATGCAGGGTTAACCTATCCACATATTGATTTTCAATTCATTAATGTACAGTACATGGCTTGTTCTGTAGCCATGACAACAAATTAAATTGATTCTTTACATCAAAAAGTATTAACACTGCTCTAACTCTGCAATCACTTATGGTATTCAAACCACAATTGGTACGTATCAACCTTCTTATTGTATTGGTTTGCAGTGTTCGTATGCATGCAAAAAGAGGAGAAAATGAAGGAAAAATAAAGAAAATTAGTCAAAATTTGAGTGCCTATATTTCAGGAATGCTTAGCACAATTATTATTGAAGTTTGGAGGGAATTCACAACAAAATTATAAAGGTAGCACAGAGCTGCACTTGTGAGAGAATTGAGTTATTGTTCTTTCTGTTAACAACACACTGGTGAGGAAAGTATAGTATCTAATTAAAAAGCTTTCAAGCTTTAAAAAGGGTGCGGCCTCCAAAAAGCCAGGGTGAAAAAGATGTGAAAATCAAAGGTGGCCACCAAGAAATGGCTGTGATGGCAGGTTAATATTAATGGCAAAAAAAATAATAACCACAATTCAGGTGAATTTGCATTGCCTCCTCCAAGGATTCGGCATCAAATTAATCTGAATTGTCATTATTAAAGTTTTTGCCATTGACGTACCATCACAACAATTTCTTGGCTGCCACCTTGTATTTCACATCTTCTTTCACCCTGGCTTTTTTGGAGGCCATACTCTTTTTTAACAGCCTGGCTTTTTTTTTTGATTAGATATCACTTCTTTTTGCAATTGTATACCTAAAGTCAGCCTATGGCCAGCTTTAGGTAATTGTATTTTTTTTCTTGTCCTTTTCTTTACTACAGGGAGAAGATTATTATGAGGGAGAAGATTTTTAGCTAAATGTACATTTAGGCAATATTATCAGTTAATACACAATTGTGTTGATTGATAATAAAAATTAAGTCACAGAGGTTGAACTGTTTGCAGCTGAATACTCTACAAGGAAATGTGTATATAGCTGAAATTTCTACTGGGAGACTCATAATATAGCTGCACTTTTGACTACATGGTTGCAATTGAACTCAACACAGAATGACTCATAACCTAACTAAACTATCTACAGAAGGAATTGCAAGATAGCTGAACTTTCTACAGGATAGATTTCTTGTACAGTGTATAAGTGAATTCTCCACAGGTGACTTGTTATGCAACTGAACTCTCTACAAGGTGACATGTTCTCTAGCTGAAATCCCTACAGGGTGACTTGTTTCTAGCTGTTCTCTCTACAGGGTGACATATATGTTTCTAGCTGACCTCTCTATAGGGTAATTAGTTTCAAGCTGAACTCTCTACAGGGCGACTTATTTCTAACTGATCTCTCTATAGAGTGATTTATTTCAATATCTACAGGGTGATTTGAAATGTAGCTTATCTCTCCACAGAGTGACCTGATCTCTCTATATACACAGTGACTTGTTTCTAGCTGATTTCTCTACAGGGTGGCTTCTTTCTAGCTGAACTCCCTACAGAGTAACCTGATCTCTATACAGAGTGATTTTTTTGAGCTGAGGTTTCTTGTTTCTAGCTGATCTCTCTACAAGGTGATTGAACCTTTTGTAGGTTAACTTGTTTATAGTTGATCTCTCTACAGAGTAATTTGTTTTTAACTGAATACTGTACAGGGTGATTTGTTTCTAGCTGATCCCTCTACTGAGAGATTTGACTGTAGCTGGAGTCTCCACGGGGTGGCTTGAAGTATATTTCAACAGAGTGCCTTGTTTCCAGCTGATCTCTGTACAGAGCAATTTTTTTCTAGCTGATCCCTCTACAGCATGATTTGTTTCTAGCTGATCTTTCTACAGGGCGACTTGTTTCTTGCTGATCAGTGACTTCTTTCTAACTGAACTCTCTACAGGTTGACTTCATTCTATCTGATCTTTCTACAGAGTGACTTGTTTCTAACTAATCCTTCTATGGGGTGATTTGTTTCAAGCTGATCTTTCTATAGTGTGATTTGTTTCTAGGTGATCTCTTTACAGTGTGACTTGTTTCTAACTGCATGATCCTTCTACAGGGTGATTTGTTTCAAGCTGATCTTTTTACAGGGTGATTGGAATGTGCTACAGGGTGAAATGTTTCTAGCTAATCTTTCTACAGGGTGATTTGTTTCTAGGTGATTTTTCTATAGGGTGACTTCTTTCTGGCTGAACTCTCTACAGGGTGATTTGAAATGTAGCTGATCTCTTTACAGGGTTACTTGTTTCTAGCTGATCTCTCTACAGGGTGATTTCATGAACTCTGCAGGATAACTTGCTTCTAGCTGATCTACCTACTGATAGACTTGTTTGTAGCTGAACTCTCCACAGGGTGACTTATTTCTAGCTGAAACACTCTAGCTGAACTCTCTAAAGAGTGACTTGTTTCTAGCTGAACTCTCTACAGGGTGACTTGTTTCTACAGAAGCTGATCTTTCTACACGGTGATTTGAAATGTAGTTGATCTCTCCACTAAGATTTGTTTGTAGCTGAACTCTCCCCAGGGTGACTTGATTCTAGTTGATCTCTCTACTGTACGTATGTGGTGACTAGCTTAAAGCTACATGAACTCTCTCTACATAGTGACTTGTTTCTAGCTGATCTCTCTGATTTATTTCTAGCTGATCTCTCTAGAGTGTGATTTGTTTCTGGCTGATCTCTCTATGTACCCTGTAGCTGGTCTGAATACCTTGTTGTAGCTGAACTTTTGTCTACAAGGTGACTTGTTTGCACTGTCACTGAATTCTCCACAGGGTGATTTGTTTGTAGCTGAAGTCTCTACAGGATGACTTTATTGTACAGTAACTAAACTGTCTCCAGATGATTTTTTTGTAGCTGAACTCTCTAAAGAGTAACCTTTTCTGTAGCTGAAATCTCTTTAGGGTGACTTGTTTAATACTGAATTCTCTGCACGTTTGTAGTTGAATTATCTACAGGGTTACTTGTTCATAGCTGAACTCTCTACATGGTGACTTGATTGCAACTGAACGTTCTAATAGAGATTTATTATGAAGCTGAATGTTCTATTAGGGTGACTGCACTATTAGAGCACAGTATCTCAGTCGTGCACTAGTTACACCCATTTGACTTAGGTATGTGGTTTTTATCTGATTCCTTATTAACCACTGAAAGCTTGTTGTAAATCAATTAACCTACCTCTCTACCTATTTTCAGCTGATTCTATACACTAGTTTTCCGGTAGGTGAGACAATACTTTTTATTAACAAAACTTGATCGTGTGCTTTTTACACAAAGTTGGCGTTTTTGCTATAACTCCATGACTGTTGGTGTGATTTCTTTCAAGTCACAAAAAGTTTGCTCTATGATAGTTACTCCATGTACAGACCGATTTTCAAGTCATTCCTTCAAGCAGTTTACCCTCTGGCCTTGACAAAAAAAATTGCTGTTGCAATTTGTCAAAAATCGCACATAACGCCCTTGTTTTTTAACCAATGTGTACGAAAGGTAGACTGTAAACAAGCTGTATTACATCCTTACTGCCCTCCAAATTAGAAGAAAATTGACTAAAGCATGCAACTCCATGACTGTTGGTGTGATTTCATTCAAGCCACAAAAGGTTTGCTCTATGATAGTTACTCCATGTATAGACCAATTTTCAAGTCATTCCTTCAAACGGTTTACCCTTTGGCCTTGACAAAAAAAACCCGCTGCTGCAATTTGTCAAAAATTGCACATAACTCCCTTGTTCTTTAACCAATGTGTACAAAAGGTGGACTGTAAATGAGCTGTATTACATCTTTACTGCCTTCCAAATTAGAAGAAAATTGACTAAAGCATGCATGCATTATAGAAATTTTTCTAAGTGTTGCGAAAAGAAGGATAAGAACAAAATATGAAGGGGCTAAGACGAAGTTTAAAGAGACAGATGGCTTGGTGGATTCAGCTCAAATTTGAAACAGAAAGGTGCCCCACCCTGACGGAATTACCACAGCAAAACTGGTTAATTTCTAGGCAGGCACTGTTGAGCTACAGATGCATAAAATAGCATTTTCTAAGTTCCTGTAAAATTCACACTTGTCTGTCGCACACCCGTACTTGGGTGCACAACACACTATCTTACATGTGTCTTGATAGCATATACTGTATAATTACAATAAACGTATAACACTCAACATACATATACTTGACGAGTGGCTGCACCATCAAAAACAAAATCTTCAGATAACAAAACAGATGAATACGGTGAATATTTTCGTAAAGTGATGTCATAGCTTGCTGGTCCAAATGGATAAAGCTATACAGAAAAGAAATGACACATTCATATGTACATACATAAGGTGTAAGTGTATTACAATAAACTCAAGTTATAATATTGTAAGTATGAAAGCTTTCTTAAACATTTAAGACAACACAAGTCATTTACTACTTGTACATGCTCTGTACAAACAAACATAGTCATACTTTTTGACTCTTTTCACAGAATCGTCCAAAAAACCTTTCACTGCAGGTACAGTTGTATGTCACCTGGTTGATGGTATTGACTACACTGCAGTTACCACTGTTAATGCATGGAGAAGGTTGGCAAGGCACTGTAAATATACATCACAATGTGTGTAGTTTTACTCACATCAAAAATTGTTAATTGTTTTGCATACCTTTAGGCACTGCAAGTTTGAAGACACCCTGACCATAGAGATTAACAGCAGCTACAAACACAAGAGCACTGTTAAAGTAGGGTAGTGATATTGTGTGTTGGTTAGCTGGAACATGATGATAAAATTTCCCACTAGAATTGACTCTCTGTACAATGTACTGGTAAACGATCCCATTAGGAACAACTGGAGGTGTCCATGTGACATTGATCATTCCATCAACTAGCATTACTACAGCACCTTGAACTGGTGAAGGAGCTGGAGAATAGTGTACACATAAGATGTAGTTTGCATAACAGATTTCAACATACCTTGTGATGGTAGGTCAGTAGCTAGATCAAGTTTCATTCCAGCTGGAAGTGCATATGTATCAGTCCCACTAGATCCATATATGATAGCTCCAAAGTTAACAACACCTTTTAAGAAGGTTAGTGTATGTCTACCAGCAGGTAGTTGTAGTACTCCATAATAATATACACTTTCATTTAGAATAAATACCTCCCAGCTGACAGTCGCAGGATTATCATCAAGTAATATGGGAATAATATTAGGATTAGTTCCCACAACAGTTAACACAACATAACTATTGTTGGTATTCATTACATAGTAATCTTCAAACTGGTCAATTGCTGGTATGATAGTCATGAAGGTGTCTAATGGTGGCTGACTGCTATCTATGAATTGTATGATCAGAATATTCTCATCAGAGTTAACTATGCAGTGATGATGAGTAATGGATAAAACAAGGTGTTGTCTAAAGCCAAGATGATAGTTGTTACTCTCATAGTTGATTCCATCACTAGTACAGTTAATTGACACACTAGCACCAATATCAGATGATATCAACTTGAACATGTTTCCTATCAACCCACTGACATTGGTGTGTAATATGAAACTGTTCCCCCATGAATTGAATGGAGGAATTTGCTCAATAAGAACTGAACAATTGTCAGTACTACTTGTAGCACAATAATGACCAGAATAAAGTAATATTGCTTTATTAGCAGTTATTCTAGAACCAGTAAGATCTTCACTACTGGTAATCATCACTGACTTTCCAACATCTAGAGTTATAATGTACTCCTCTCCCCTTTGGACTGCATATTTATTAATTATAATACCAGTATTTGGAGCTATTCTAACTTCTGTACTATTGGTTAAGGCAATAATTTGGATAATAGTCTGATCATTTGAATGCAGCTGCTGTAAATGATCACCCACAAAGTCAACAGATGCTGCATAGTACACAAAAGAATGACTTGCAAATGGATTCATCATCAGGATAAGACTGTAGTCACTTGGCATTCTCCCAGCAAGCGTTAATACTGCAGTGGCCACTACCTTGCCACTATCTGCTAAATAGATTCTGTCACCACTAAGGGCTCTTGTGACACTGTTTTCTACTAAACTAGGACCAAAGCAACGTGTACATCCATACAGATGGCAAACTGGAGTAGAGAAATTGTACAATGAGAAGATTTGCAGTAATACATTAATTCTGTTGTCAAATTTGATTCCTCCAAATGCTACAAGATCTTGTTTTTTTGCTATATACAACGAGTAGCTTTAAATATTACAGGAATGTGCACCATATGTGATTACTTACCTGGTAAAAAATTTTCATGCTTATAACGATAGTCTGCAGAAAAGAAACAGTATTAGATTGTACAAGTATTAGATTGTACAAGTATTGTTAGCAACATGATATTATAAAAGTAATGTATTTCTATATTTATAAACTGTTAAAAATATTCCATTGAAGGTACTGTAGCATCTGACGAAAATTAATGACGCAACAATTTTTGCCAACGTAATATTAGAGAAGCTGAATGAAATCGGTTACTGCTTTCTGACCACCTGGATCGAAGCTTAGCCATTGGCATTTCAAGAGTATGTCTCTGTTGCAGTATTTTAATAAAACAAGAATGGCCTCCTTCATCCTAGGGGAGAGCTTTTTTCTTCTATTTCATCACCAGCGATAGCCGGCATTTGCAATGATGCCATACCATGATAGACAGCTACTACACGCAGTAACAGGACACATTAAATGAAGTATATATACAAATATGATGGAATGAGCTTCTAGCTACAGTAATTCCACTCCAGCCCACTGCTTGAGTTCGCGACGGACAACTCTGAATCAGGGGCTCGATCTCTCGTGCAGCCTCTATAGAATGGAGATGCCACAATTAAGTTTCACTCTGCTTGTCATTCTGCTTCTCCAATATACAAAAAGGACAGTACAATTTTAACGAATTAATGTAATAAAGCATAAAGCTACACAATTCATTGTTAAAAAAATTTTGTCGCCCCAGGACACAGTTGAAAAATTTTTAACACAAAAATTTAACTTGTGAAAATTTCTCGCAGCTTATATTTATAGAAATATAGTAGTATGCTGCTGTACATTATATACGTAGCCAAATACATATGTGTACACATTGTTGATGGTTTGAAACAAAGGCAGTTATTATGATTTATACATGACACTTATACAGTTAATGTTAATTACAGGCTTGAAGTCCACTTAAAAACTGTAAAATTCTGTTTAGGTGAACTTAGCTCTTGGAAGACAATAATTTGGTTCTTTATCACCTACAGTACTGTACATATTTATAAGTATATATCAAACAGTGTGGTAGTACTGTTAAAGTAGGGATCCCCCCAAAATGATGCCTGTAAAATTCATCCTAGAAACATCTTACATGACGAAAAACACTTTTATAGAATAATATTAGTCCATCTAACATCAAAAACAGCATTAAAAAATAAGAAAACACAGGCGGCTGGATATAGAATTTTAAAAATCATCATATCTCGAAATTTTGCCTGCCTGCCTGCCCTGCCTGCCTGCCTGCCTGCCTGCCTGCCTGCCTGCCTGCCTGCCTGCCTGCCTGCCTGCCTGCCTGCCTGCCTGCCTGCCTGCCTGCCTGCCTGCCTGCCTGCCTGCCTGCCTGCCTGCCTGCCTGCCTGCCTGCCTGCCTGCCTGCCTGCCTGCCTGCCTGCCTGCCTGCCTGCCTGCCTGCCTGCCTGCCTGCCTGCCTGCCTGTCTGCTGACTACAGTTGCAAAGCCAGAGGCAGCACACAGCTACCAATTTAGCCACAATAGCAAACTCACCAGTGGGATGTGCCTTTTGAGGATCTGATGAATGCTTGTCCTCTGTGCCTTGCATTTCCTTTATCTTGTATTCTTCATGCTAGCTAGGAAAATGGATCGAGGCATACAGTTTTTTGTATCACCTGCATTGTATCACTTGCATTGCATCTCCTGTATTGTGAATCTCCCATTACTGTGCCATTGCCACACCACTGTAAATGTACTTTCATCTTGTAGTATATCATGTTATCAATTTAGGACATACGGCCCAGCTCATATTAAAAAAAAAACGTAAGATAACAGTTTCTAGTGAAATACCCTGCTTCTTTTATCACTGACAACTGCTCTTGGAAACTTCAGCAGCCATGCATATCTTAATCCAGTACCCTGATTCATCCTCATTAAACATTATAATTTTAGGACTGTTTAATGGATGCATAAGCTTCATTGCTAGCAGGCATGCATGACTCATGAGATTCAATACCATAGATATGAGAGCATATACTTGCACCTCAACTTGTGATAATCATGCAGGAGGGACGGTGACAATACATTATGTGGTATTCCATGGTCGGGTATTCAATACAACGTAATAGTAGCAGGCCCTCATGATTGTAATTGCATATATCACTCATGTTTACTGTTTTTCATCCACACACACTGTGCTGGTACATGCCCCATTTGTAGATTGCCCCATTGGTGGTTGTACTTGGTTGTATGTGCCCCGGGCCTAATAATAATAATAATAATAAATATACAACCAAGTACTAAAGATAATACAAAATGTGGTTAAAAGTATGTCATAGATAATGAATGAATGAATAAATAAATAAATAAATAATGTTTGAGAAAACTATAAGGCCTAAGGCTTTGCATCCACCAGGACTAGAATCCATGTTGTATGAAGAGACAATTGTATAATAGGTGGGTGTTTTCGTAGAGGTGATAGAAATGTATGACGATTCTATTTAATGTCGATCAAAACAGTTAGCACGTGCTGCTCACTACTAATTAACCAGGCAGATTCTAGACAATCGAACTACTGTCATTTGTGTTTGAAAGTGGGCAACAGCGACTATTTTGATTAGAAGATGAGTGTTTGCTATGGCTGCTTAATGAACAACATGATCGTAAGTTGCTAATTGCTGGAGGTTAGTTTGTGTTGGTCAAAACACTTTGATAGTCTTGCTTCTTTAGTCTCGCGTAACTAGGCTACCTACATTCATGTATGGGATGGGAGAAAGCCTCACCTGGCAGGCCATTGTGCAAAGAAGGTGCAGTTTCCAGCTGGTGAGTTTGTGTGATGATGCATAGCTCTCCACCTGAAGCCTTTTAGTGCCAGGAGTGCCCAGACTAATCATTGATAAGGGCCCTGAAAAAACTCCAAAATCTTCACTGCCAAATTGCATCCCATGTACTGAACACTGATGGAGAGAACAAACACAACATACACAAAATGTGCCCTTAGGCTAATAAATGCTGTGTGCATGGTTGTGCTTGCTATTAACTGCTATTATTATGTCTACTGCCATCAACAATGCTCCATAGACTTGTACACACTGACATATCTGTGAAATTCTGGTATTGTATTTCAGCCACATTTGTTCTCCAAATTTTTTTTTTTGGTCTTGCAGCATATCCATGGCATCATGTGATCATTGTAGTACAAATGACCCAGCTCACGTTAAATCAAGACACACGGTAGTGTGTCGTGCGGCCCAAGAAGCCGGCGCGCAACCCCGTGAGTATATTGACAGGAAGAAAGAAAACGCAATTTTCGCACCTCCGTAGCTCTGTGCTGCCTTGATGAAACAAGACAAATTTTGCTGTGTACATTCCCTCCAACTTCAGTACTCCACATTCCAAATTTGAGCGAAATCGCTTCAGGCATTCCTGAGATATGCGACTTCAAAAATTGGCTTAGTTTCTTCGTTTTTTTTTCTTCTTATTTTTCTTCCTCTTTTCGCACACTTACAAAAACTGCTATAAAACGCGAACGCGTTATCCGAGTGCCTTGACATTTGGCACACAGAAGGGGGGTATAAAGGCGCATCTCGGTACCAACTTTGGCTGGAATACCATAAACAAGCAAAGAGTTATGAGCAATTATGCACGAAAAATAACACCAATATGTTGTCACGCCTACAGGGTAAACCGCGTATGGGAAGAAGCTGAAAATCGGTGGGTGAATAGGTTAACTATTGAACCTCAAACCTTTTGTGGTTTGAAAGAAATCGAGCTAAAAACCAGGAAGATACAGCGCAAAAATCAACAGTGTGTAACAATTACGCAATCGAGATTAGCTAATTTTTTTATTTTATTATTATTATGCTTGCCACGCCTACCAAATAAACCGCTTGGGGTAATGCTTTGAAAATCGCTGTACAGATGGAGTTATCATCTTAGAAAGGCTCTTCAATGGTGTAGAAGAATCAAACTTAAAGCCACGGAGTTATAACACGAAATCCAACTTGGTGTAGCAAGTGCGAGATCGAGATACTCTAATAGAGCAGTCATCCTAATAGAGCAGTCACCCTGAACAGAATTCAAGAGATCAGTTAGAAATAAGTAACCTGTATAGAGATCAGCTACAAACAAATCGCCCTGTAGAGAGTTCAGCTACAAACAATTCACCCTGTTCAGACATCAGTTAGAAGAAGTTTTCTTGTAGAGAGTTCAGTTACAAACAAATCACCCTGTTGAAAGATCAGCTAGAAGATGTCACCTTGTAGATAGTTCAGTTACAAAGAAACCACCATGTAGAGAATTCAGCTACAAACTAGTGACCCTGTAGATACATCAGCTAGAAGAAGTTACCTTGTAGATAGTTCAGCTACAAACAATTCACCCTGTACAGAGCTCAGTTAAAAGAGGTTTCTTTGTAGAAAGTTCAGCTACAAACAAATCACCCTGTAGAGAGATAAGTAAGAAGAAGTTACCTTGTAGATCGTTCAGCTACAAACAATTCACCCTGTAAAGAGATCAGCTAGAAGAAGTTACCTTGTAGAGAGTTCAGCTACAAAGAAACCATCATGTAGAGAATTCAGCCGCAAACAAATCATGTATAGAGAGTTCAGCTACAAACAAATCTCCCTGTAGAGAGATCAGCTAGAAGAAGTTTCCTTGTAGAGAGTTCTGCTACAAACAAATCACCCTGTAGAAAGATCAGCTAGAAGAAATCACCTTGTAGAGAGTTCAGCTTCAGAGAAACAATCATGAGAGAGTTCAGGTACAAACAAATTGTCCTGTAGAGAGATCAGCTAGAAGAAGTTACCTTGTAGAGAGTTCAGCTACAAAGAAACCATCATGTAGATAGTTCAGGTACAAACAAATCATCCTGTAGAAAGATCAGCTATAGAAGAAATCACCTTGTAGAGAGTTCAGCTACAAAGAATCTATCATGTAGAGAGTTCAACTACAAACAAATCACCCTGTAGAAAGATCAGCTATAGAAGAAATCACCTTGTAGAGAGTTCAGCTACAAACAAATCGGCCTGTAGAGAGATCAGCTAGAAGAAATTACCTTGTAGAGAGTTCAGCTACAAAGAAACCATCATGTAGAGAGTTCAGCTGCAAACAAATCACCTGTAGAGAGTTAAGCTACAAACAAATCTCCCTGTAGAGAGATCAGCTAGAAGAAGTCACCTTGCAGGGAGTTCAGTTACAAAGAAATAAACCATGTAGAGAATTCAGCTGCAAACAAATCACCTGTAGAGAGTTCAGCTAGAAACAAGTCACCCTGTAGAGAGATCAGCTAGAAACAAGTCACCCTGTAGAGAGTTCAGCTAGAAGAAGTCACATTGTAGAGCTACAAAGAAACTACCATGTAGAGTTCAGCTGCAAACAAATCACCCTGTAGAGAACTCAGCTACAAACAAATTGCCCTGTAGAAAGATTAGCTAGAAGAAGTTACCTTATAGGGAGTTCAGCTATGAACAGATCACCCTGTAGAGAGTTCAGCTACAAACAAATCACCCTGTAGAGAGTTAAGTTACAAAGAAACCACCATGTAGAGAGTTCAGCTGCAAAAAAATCAATCACTCTGTAGAGAGTTCAGCTAGAAGAAGTCACCTTGTAGAGAGTTAAGCTGCAAATAAATCACCCTGTAGAGAATTCAGCTACAAACAAATCACCCTGTAGAAAGATCAGCTAGAAGAAGTTACCTTGTAGAGAGTTCAGCTACAAAGAAACCACCATGTAGAGAGTTCAGCTGCAAAAAAATCACCTGTAGAGAGTTCAGCTAGAAACAAGCCACCCTGTAGAGAGATCAGCTAAAAACAAGTCACCCTGTAGAGAGTTCAGCTAGAAGAAGTCACATTGTAGAGAGTTCAGCTACAAAGAAACTACCACGTAGAGAGTTCAGCTGCAAACAAATCATCCTGTAGAGAGTTCAGCTAGAAGAAGTCACCTTTTAGAGAGTTCAGCTACAAAGCAACCACCATGTAAAGAGTTCAGCTGCAAAAGACTCAATCACAGATTCAGACAGGTATCAGCCCACTTAAACATTTATTTGCACTCTTTTTTCCCTGCCACTATCAAAATATGGAACAGCCTCCCAGCTACTGCAATTGAAGCAACCAATGTAGATGACTTTCAGAAAAGGATTGTAGACTATTTTTGTATTAATCCAGCTATATAGTCTAAAATGTTGTACATTTTGTTTTCTTGCATGTATCTGTGCTTTATACTCCCTAATGGAGGTCTGCACAGTATTAATAATAAATAAATAAATAAATCACCTTGTAGAAAGATCGGCTAGAAGAAGTTACCTTGTAGAGAGTTCAGCTACAAAGAAACCACCATGTAGAGAGTTCAGCTGCAAACAAATCACCTGTAGAGAGTTCAGCTAGAAACAAGTCACCCTGTAGAGAGTTCAGCTAGAAGAAGTCACATTGTAGAGAGTTCAGCTACAAAGAAACCACCATTTAGAGAGTTCAGCTGCAAACAAATCACCCAGTAGAAAGTTCAGCTATGAACAGATCACCCTGTTGAGAGTTCAGTTAGAAATAAGGAATCCTGTAGAGAGATCACCTAGAAGTATCGCCTTGTAGAGAGTTCAGCTACAAACAAATCACCTGTAGAGAGTTCAGCTACAAACAAATCACCCTGTAGAGAGATCAGCTAGAAGAAGTTACCTTGTAGGGATTTCAGCTACAAACAAATCACCCAGTAGAGAGTTCAGCTACAAAGAAACCATTCTGTAAAGAGCTCAGCTGCAAACAAATCACTTGTACAGAATTCAGCTACAAACAAATCACCCTGTAGAGAGATCAGCTAGAAGAAATTACCTTGTAGATAGTTCAGCTACAAACAAATCACCCTGTAGAAAGATCAGTTAGAAGAAGTTACCTTGGAGAAAGTTCAGCTACAAAGAAACCATTTTGTAAAGAGCTCAGCTGCAAACAAATCACCTGTACAGAATTCAACTACGAACAAATCACCCTGTAGAGAGATCAGCTATAAGAAGTTACCTTGTAGATAGTTCAGCTACAAACAAATCTCCCTGTAGAGAGATCAGCTAGAAGAAATTACCTTGTAGAGAGTTCAGCTACAAAGAAACCACCATGTAGAGAGTTCAGCTGCAAAGAAATCACCCTGTAGAAAATTCTGCCAGAAACAAATTGCCCTATAGAAAGATCAGTTAGAAGAAGTTACCTTTTAGAGAGTTCAGCTACAAAGAAACCATTCTGTAAAGAGCTCAGCTGCAAACAAATCACCTATACAAAATTCAGCTACAAATACATCACCCTGTAGAGAGATCAGCTAGAAGAAGTTACCTTGTAGATCGTTCAGCTACAAACAATTCACCCTGTAG
Organism: Dysidea avara; assembly: GCF_963678975.1. NCBI lineage: Eukaryota > Metazoa > Porifera > Demospongiae > Dictyoceratida > Dysideidae > Dysidea > Dysidea avara. Next base: position 46,694,479 of record NC_089272.1, read on the forward strand.
AGAGAGCAATTAGAAGAAGTCACCTTGTAGAGTGTTCAGTTACAAAGAAACCACCATGGAGATTTCTGTAATCAATATATGTGACCGGATTTGCGAAAAGGGGTCTTCCACACACATCCAATTCCGTAAACGTTGGATACCATAACTCAGTGTTCAAGTAACATATTAACCTGAAAATGTCACCATGTATTCAGCTATAGTGGTGCTCACCACTGCCCAAATATCAAGGCAATAGCTCTTTCCAATCTGAAGTTATCAATTGTCAAAGTTGGCAAATTGGATGTGTGTGGAAGACCCCTTTTCACAAATCCGGTCACATATGTATTATACAGTATATATAATTTGTACATTTACTGATAAAATATTTAAAGTACATCTACTTCATCTTTTCTTCTTCCTGTCAGTAGTAAAGAAAAAACATAGGTTAAAAAAGTCCCAAAGCTGGCCATAGGCCGGCTTTGGGGTATACAAATACAAAAAGAAATGAAATCTAATCCAAAACAGCCAAGCTGTAAAAAAAGTGTGCGGCCCTCAGAAAGGCTATGGTGAAAAAAGATGTGAAATCCAAGGTGGCGGCCAAGAAATGGCTGTGATGGTAGGTTAATGGTAAAAATTTTAATAATGACAATTTAGGTAAATTTTGTGAAGTGGCACAAAAATTCACCTGAATTGTCGTTATTAAAATTTTTACCATCAACCTACCATCACAGCCATTTCTTGGCCGCCACCTTGGATTTCACATCTTTTTTCACCATAGCCTTTCTGAGGGCCGCACACTTTTTTTACAGCTTGGCTGTTTTGGATTAGATATATACATAACTAAGATATCAGTTGTAGGTGACAGACAGTTGAAATACTCTGCTCTTATCCCAATCTTACCGTGGTCTGCTTTTGGAAACTCCAGTCATATCTTAATCCAGCGCTCTGATCCATCCTCATTTAAACATGATGTAACACAAATATTGTGTACAATTGCATAAAATTAATGTAATAAGTGTTCGTTGGATGTTTAAGCTTTACTGCTTGTAGGCGTAAAATTCAATACCATGATTCTCACAATTTAAAGTGCAATCTCACATTCTCACATCTCCATGTTCGGATAATCACTGATTGTAATTGCATACTAATATATCCCTTATGTTTACGTGCCAGTCAATTCCCCTAGAATTGTATTACTGTGCATCTTTTCTACCTGCACACTAGGGTTGGATAATATTTCAATAAATCACCAATATCGCCTAAGCAAGTGCTCGCAATACCATTATCACATGTATTTTACCTTTAATATTTATCGCATTTTGCAATAATTATCACATTTATCATCTATTTTGTGTCTCTTCTAGGCCTTATATTTGATATAGTTTGTGCATATTATTGCTAACTGTGTCAATAGGTTAACTCGTTAGCAAAAAATTTATGTTTGTAAACTAATTTTCAGTGAAAACAAGCAGTCATACGACTTCGCAAACTATATGGTAGAGTTTAAATTTTCACATGCAATATTGCAATAATTGCATTAAATGGCTCATGCAATAATCGCATGTCATAAATTCAATATCGCCCAACCCTACTACACACACTGTGTTGGCCATGCACTTTGTACATGCCCCATTAGTAGGTTGTCCCGTTGGTGATTGTACTTGGTTGCATTTGCCCAGGGCCTAGTAATAATAATAATAATAATAATTAAACCAAATCAATGGTTCAAAACAGGCTAAAGTGAGAGTACACTTCTTTATCCAATATACTGTACTAAATCTATTCATTCATGTTACATCAAGGCCTCGGACACTCATACAGTTTGCTACAGGGTACTTGTTATAAGAAAAATCAATCATCATAACTCATGTGCATGCATACAAGTAAACAATCGTATTACAAGTAAAATAATTAACTACAATAACAAAAAAAACCTAGTGAAAACAGACAAGCTGTACAAAAAGGTGTGGCCCCAAAAAGATGTGAAGTGAAATCCAAGGTTGAGGCCAAGAAATGGCTGTGATGGTAGGTTAATGGTAAAAACTTTAATAATGACAATTAATTCGGGTGAATTTGGTGCCGCTTGGTCTTGGGCACCAAATTGTCGTTATTAAACTTTTTACCCCTAACCTATCATCACAGCTATTCCTTGGCTGCTACATTGGATTTCACATTTTCTTCACCATGGCCTTTTCCCATTAACCTACCATCACAGCCATTTCAGGGGCGGATCTAGAATTTATGAAAGGGGGGGGGGGGACTAACTCAAGGTACTAATCTCTTGGGTAGAGGTGTGCTTTGCACACTTCCCAGCATGCTTTGCATGCTGGAAACTAGGGGGGTCTGGGGGCATGCCCCCCAGGAAAATTTTGAAAAATAGATGCTAAAATACTGCAATTCGGAGACATTTTCACATAAAATTCATAATATTTTCTGCCTGTAGATATTTTATATACTGCATGCCTTTAGATTATAGGTATGGCTCTCTGAAGCATTTCGCTAATGGAAAAGTTTGGGTAGGTACAGGCAACCAAGTACATGATGCACCTCTCTCACAATTGCACAACACTGAATAGGTGCATGTTAGAATAATAATGTTGAAAGCGGAAAATTTTGCAATTTGAACAATACAAGATTGAATCTGAGAGCATTTTCAATGAAAATTGTGTACTTGAATTAAGTACAGTATTGCCATACATATTAACTACACAAGTAGATGAATGAAGCCTTTTAAACAGACCAATGCACTTCATTGTATGTATAGGTGCAGGCAGATTTGGAAAAATTCCATAACAGAACCAACTACATGTTTCCAGTGAATTTTCTATTAGAGTAGTTAGCTGACTGCTCTATTAGAGTATCTCGATCTTGTACATCTCCAATGCTGATCCGGGTCCTTGTTGCATAAACTTTAGCATAAATCCAATGATAATACCTTGGAAAGATGTTTATAAGGTGGTTTTATGAGTATTTGTATTATTAGTGATCATATAATTATGCTAAGACAAAATTTCATTGTAATCCCTCAGCATATTGATCAAGTAAAGCCTAAATATGAAGGGGGGGGGGGGGCTTCAGCCCCCAAAGCCCCCCCCCCTGGATCCGCCCCTGCATTTCTTGGCCGCCACCTTGGATTTTACATCTTTTTTTGGGGGCCCCACCTTTTTAAAAGCTTGGCTGTTTTTGATTAGATATCACTTCCTTTTGTATTTGTATACACCAAAGCTGGCCTATGGCTTGCTTTAGAGCTTCTTAAACCTATCTTTTTTCTTTACCACAGGAAGAAGAAAAGAATTAATGTAGATGTTTAATACTACAACTATTTTTGAGTAATTATATACATATATTTATTACATGCCAATTATTCCCTACAGGATAACTTGTTTGCAGCTGATCTCCCTATTGGGTGTCTTGAAATGTAGCTGAACTCTCTACAGGGTGATCTTCTTGTAGCTGAACTCTTTACAGGATTCTCTCTAAAGGGTTACTTGTTTCTATAGCTAGACTCTCTACACAGTTATCTGTTTGTAGTTGGATTCTCTACAGGGTGATTTGCTTGTATTCTACAGGGTGGGTGATTTGTTTGCAACTGAACTCTCCACAGGTTGATTTGTTTGCAGCTAAACTCTCTACAAGGTAATTTTTTTCTAGCTGATCTCTCTACAGGAGGTGATTTGTTTGTAGCTGAACTCTCTACAAGGCGATTTGTTTCTAGTTGATCTCTCTACAGGGTGATTTGTTTGCAGCTTAACTCTCTCCAGGGTGATTTCTTTGTAGCTGAAATATCTACAGGATAGATTCTTTGTAGCTGAACCCACTACAAGGTGACTTGTTTCTAGCTTATCTCTCTACAGGTGGGGTGATTTGTATATAGCTGAACTCTTTACAGGGTGATCTGTTTGTAGCTAAACTCTCTACAGCATGATTTGTTTGTAGCTGAACTCTCTAGGGTGTGACTTGTTTCTGGCTGATATCTCTATAGGGTAACTTGTTTGTGGCTGAACTCTCCACTGGGTGTGTTTTTGTAGTTGAACTCTCTACAAAGTGACTTCTTCTAGCTGATCTCACTACAGTGTGACTTGTTTATACTTGAACTCTTTACAGGGTGATCTGTTAGTAACTGAACTCTCTACAGGGAGATCTATTTTTAGCTGAGCTTTCTACATGTAGGATGATTTGTTTCTTGCTGATATCTCTATAAGGTAACTTATTTGTGGCTGAACTCTCCACAGAGTGTTTTTTTAAGCTGAACTCTTTACAAAGTGACTTATTCTAGCTGATCACACTACAGTGTTACTTGTTTCTGCTTGAACTCTTTACAGGGTGATCTGTTAGTACCTGAACTCTCTACAGGGAGATCTATTTTTAGCTGAGCTTTCTACATGTAGGGTGATTTGTTTCTTGCTGGTATCTCTATAGGGTAACTTGTTTGTGGCTGAACTCTCCACAGAGTATTTTTTGAAGTTGAACTCTCTACAAAGTGACTTCTTCTAGCTGGTCTCTCTACAGTATGACTTGTTTCTGCTTCAACATTCTACAGGATGATCTGTGCATAGATGAACTCTATACAGGATGATCTATTTGTATCTGAGCTCTCTACAGGGTGACTTATTTCTAGCTGATCTCTCTATAGGGTGGCTTGTTCCTAGCTGAACTCTGTACAGGATGGTTTCTTGTAATTGAACTCTCTACAGGGTGGTTTATTTGTAGCTGAACTCTTTACAGGGTGACTTCTTCTAGCTGATCTCTGGAACTTGTTTCTAGCTAATCTCTCTACAGGGTGATTTGTTTGTAGCTGAACTCTCTACAAGGTGATTTATTTGTGGTTGAAATTTCTACAGGGTGATTTGTTTGAAACTGAACTATCTACGGGTGATTTTTTTGTAGCTGAAATCACTACATGCTGATTTGTTTATAGCTGAACCCTCTGCAGGGTGGTTTCTTTGTAGCTAAACTCTCTACAAGGTGAATTCTTCTAGCTTATCTCTCTACAGGGTGACTTGTTTCTAGCTGAACTCACTACAGGGTGATCTGTTAAAGGGTGTATTTTGTAGCTGGACTCTCTACAGGGTGACTTGTTTCTAGCTGAACTCACTACAGGGTGATCTGTTAAAGGGTGTATTTTGTAGCTGGACTCTCTACAGGGTGACTTGTTTCTAGCTGAACTCTCTACAGAGTAATTTGTTTGTGGCTGAACTCTCTGCAGGATGATTTGTTTGTAGCTGAGCTCTCTACAGGGTGGTTTCTTGTAGATGAATTTTCTACAAGGTAACTTCTTCTAGCTGATCTCTCTACAGGATGACTTGTTTCTAGCTGATCTTTTGCTTTGAACTAATCTCTCTACAAGGTAAGTTATTTCTATCTGATCTCTCTACAGGGTGCTAGCTGTTCTCTTAAGTTTGTAGCTGAACTCTCTACAGGGTGGCTTATTTGTAGCTGAACTCTCTAAGGCTGATTTGTTTGTAGCGGAAATCACTACAGGGTGATTTGTTTATAGCTGAACCCTCTGCAGGGTGGTTTCTTTGTAGCTAAACTCTCTACAAGGTGAATTCTTCTAGCTTATCTCTCTACAGGGAGATTTGTTTCTAGCTGAACTCACTACAGGGTGATCTGTTAAAGGATGTATTTTGTAGCTGGACTCTCTACAGGGTGACTTGTTTCTAGCTGAACTCTCTACAGAGTAATTTGTTTGTGGCCGAACTCTCTGCAGGATGATTTGTTTGTAGCTGAGCTCTCTACAGGGTGGTTTCTTGTAGATGAATTTTCTACAAGGTAACTTCTTTTAGCTGATCTCTCTACAGGATGACTTGTTTCTAGCTGATCTTTTGCTTTGAACTAACCTCTCTACAAGGTAAGTTATTTCTATCTGATCTCTCTACAGGGTGCTAGCTGTTCTCTTAAGTTTGTAGCTGAACTCTCTACAGGGTGGCTTATTTGTAGCTGAACTCTCTAAGGCTGATTTGTTTGTAGCTGAAGAGACTCTCTGCAGGGCAAATTTGTTTGTAGCTGAACTCTCTACAAGGTACGTAACTTGTTTCTAGCTAATTTCTCTGCAGGGTAACTGAACTCTCTACAGATTGATTTGTTTGTAGCTGAACTCTCCACACTACAAGGTAACTTTTACTAGCTGATCTCACTACAGTGTGATTTGTATGTAGTTGATCTATCTACAGTTTGTTTCTCTAGCTGGGTGATTTGCTTGTAGCTGAACTCTCTACATGGTGACTCGGTTCTAGCTGGTAATCTGCATGCAAGGTAAATCATTGCTAGCTAATAATATCTCTACAGGGTAAATTGTGTCTAGCTGATCTATCTCTACAGGGTGATTTGTTTGTAGCTGAATTTTCTACAGGGTGATTTGTTTGTAGTTAAACTGTCTACAAGGTGACTTGTTTGTAGCTGATCTCTCTACCAGGTGATTTTTTTTCTAGCCGAACTCTTTACAGGGTGATTTGTTTTTAGCTGATACCGTAGACTCCGGTTATTAAGTGCATACGCTTATAATTTTTGGACGAATTATTTGTGAAATACACTACACTTGTTAAGTGCATGCACTTAAAAAGTGATAGTAACAGGATTCTACTAGGCAAATATTACTCATGCCCACCACGTTTTTCTAGTGGTTTAGTTACCAGTATTCAGTCAAATAGCTTGCTTCATTCGAGGAAACAACAGTCCTTTAAAGTCGGGCACAGTTATCGCTAATACAGGAAGTGGTATCTGCTAGACACATGCCTGGTGAAGTATCTGAGTGTACTGTGATGCCTCTGGCTTGTTCTATTGGCATTTTGCTACCATTTGACATAGTACAAGCTTGCAGGAGCGATTTTAACTACTAGGGGCATAGTGAAGGTTTTTTAAAGGGAGGTTCCACCAGAAGTACTGAGTTACCAGAAGCAGGAATCTGGGGGCTTCCCCAACCGCTGAGAGACTTTCAATATTTTAATGAATCAAAACTAAGCAAACTGCTATATTTTATGCAAAAAGTACATTAATTATAATGCATATAAGTGCTCCTGGGATGAAGCTAGTACTAGATAAAGCTACCTAGTGGAAACAGACAGCATAACACATAGAGACACATATAGTAATATGTATGTGATTGTTATCGCACTGGTATAGGAACCATAAATCCATTGATACAAATGTCATGACTTGCAATCAAAAATTATAACTATACAAATATGCATTAATTTTGCATAACACAAGTGATATACTGGAGTTCTACATCTTTAAACACTGCACATCAAAGCTATAGCATTGTAAGATCATGCTCAGCTTTGTAGAAAAACTTCATATGAATATGGATATTTACATGCATGTTCTAATAGAGTATACTTGACTGCTCTATCAGGGTACATCGATCTTATAAACAAGTTTTGAAGAGGGTTCATGTTACCTCTGTAAATCCTTCCCTGAGAGATGAATGCAAGCTTTATCAATTGTTGTGCTGGCCCATTACACTATTTTACTAGAGATTACTCACTCATTTTGTCCTGCCACACTAAATGGTGTGTTTAGGATCCTACTTGCAGAAGTCTAAATTTCACAGGGGGATTCCTGAACCACCCTTCCCTACGTTCCTGAACTACCGTATTTACTTGATTTGGGCCCCAGGGATACTATTATTTTTGTCCAAAAATAAGGATAAAGCCCTTCGAATAGAGCTGCACTGCGGTATTGTTAAAGGGTGAGCTACTAATATTTTAAACCTGCCTCTGCTATAGCTTTTCTAAATTATAGCTTTATAAACCAATCACAAAATGTTGCTACTTACTTCCTCTATACAAGACCTTTCTTTCACTCAAGCCCTTGTAGCACAACCATGTCACATCTCATGCTATGTGGTCAATTTACTATAATATCCAGAATTTCAATGATGTGACAGCCGTTTAAGTTTTACTAGGACAATGCCTTCCTTAAATCGAAATGGAGATAAATACTAAAGGTATGAGAGTACTAGTTAAGAGTAATTACTAAAGTATAGTGCAGTACTATTCGAGGGTGTGGTACAAGTAAAATTATTTTCAGAAACAAGGATAAAGACCTTCAAATAGTATTACACCGCAGTATTATTTGAGGGTTCCACACAAATCGAGTAAATAATGGTATATGCGCTTAACAGAAAGTGTTTAGTGCAAGTACTTCATATGCACTTAACAAGCAATATGCATTTAATAACCGTGTGTGCCAAATAACCGGGGTTTACAGTATCTCTACAGGGTGACTTAATTGTTTGTAGCTGAACTCTGTACAAGGTGATTTGTTTGTGGCTGAACTTTCTGCAGGATGAATGGGTTTTAAGCTGATCTCCCTACAAAGTGACTTATAATGGTCTGAATCGCTAGAGCAATTCATTCGTAGCTGTATGGTGATTGTTCTATTAGAGTATCTTGGCAGTTGAATGTTCTATTATGGTTCGAATGTTCTATTATGTTTTGACTGTTCTATTAGAGTATCTCAATCTCGCTTTTGCTACATGTAGTTTGCTTTCGAATCATAACTAAATGGTTTGCACTTCGATTCTTCTGTACTACTGCAAGTAACGTAAGGTGGGACAATTTCGTGCGTGGGACAATTTCGTAATTTCAACTTTGCTGGGCTGTAACGTTTCAACAGTTTTATCAAATCAGTCAACATTTACGGTGAAGATATGTTATGCTATGGGGATTAATTTGCACTAAAGCAGTAGGTTCTGATTTTGTTGGTTTTTTTCGAAAACACAGTTTGATTGAAGCAGTGTAACACAATTTTGCTGCAAAGATTTTATTTCATACCAACACTTACTCCAGGTTGTTTCTTTTAATCATTAATACCATTGTACTACTTCTACCTGCTTAGTTTTAATAATTATTTCCAAAATCAAGCTTATTTTGTGACGCAACTGAATGATTGCACATTGAAATCAATTGAACAAGAAATGCAGTGCTGCAGTGTATCTGTGGCTGTTTTAAGGACTAACCTTGCTCTGTAGTATGCTTCATACCAAAATAAGATAGTTTTCTTGGGATTGGTGATCTTCGTAGCTTGCAGCAGAAATCTACGAAATTGCCCCACACTCGTTTTTTGATGCCACCAGGTATTTTGTGTCATATCTCCATAACAGATATAAATATATGTATACCAAATCACTTACAATTTGGCATGCATAGAGTCCATAAACACATGGTATTTGTAACTATATATGTGACCAGATTTTACAGAACCGAACCAAATCGCACATCAGGAAAAATCAAACTAACACCACCAGTGGATAGCTGCACTATCGTACTACAAGTTTTGACCCTCAGCACTACTCAAACTACACGAGGCTGGTTTTAATAGACGTCTTTTCTGGGTGGTGTGGAGTGCCCAAATGGCGGTTTCAGGCCTTGTGAAGGACCTGGCTTGGCAAGAATCAGTGGTTTACTGGTGGACAGCCTTATAATGTTGGCCAGACGTGTTCTCTGTAGATTTTGCTACATATCAGCCACTAAGGAGCCAGCACAGCCTGGTAATCTCGTGTCTGGACTCCAATCGTGGTCTGCCTCCATTTTGAGGCCTATCTTTTGCCCTCCCCGCCACCCCCCAGCCTCCACCCCTTTGTGAGCACTCGTGATACTACTTCGCTCATCCAACTGCTCAGATTTTCTATCTTATTTGGCGAGAAACTGTACAAGCAGCTACAAGTACTGGAAGTGGCTTGAAGGTAACAGATTGATGCATCTTTTGTGTAAATTTCATACGTGTGCTTGCTATCCTTGGAGAGTTATGCTGGCTTAAATTCTTTAAAACCGTTTATCTCGAAACTTCTAATGTGCGATTTGGATCGTTTTTCCAAAATCCAGTCACATATGGTAGCAATTGATTGTGTTGATCACAAGTTATCAATGCAAAAGCAAATATTATTATATATGAAATTGCCCTGCCTTACCTTACTTTCTATGATTATTATTCCAGCTACACACCGATTTTCAGCTCATTGCTCGATTTGCCTGGTAGGCGTGAAAACTAATAGTTTTTTATTCATAAAAATTGATTGCATAATTGTGACACAGATTGGGTTTTGTGTCATACCTCCATGGCCTTTTTCTGAATTCCTTTTAAAGCACAAAAGGCACTCCTACAATGGTTACTCCATCTACAGGTGTACATAGCATTTTCAGTTCATTCCTTCAAGGGGTTTACCCTGTAGGCATGTCAGAATTTTACCTTATTTTACATGAAAAATCAGTCATAACTCTGTGAATGTTCATCGGATTCCTACCAAACTTGGTACTGGGATCCGCTGTAATGAGCCCTTTAAGTGTGCCAAATTTCAGCCCGATTGGAGTTCACATTCATGTTTAATGGTGGATTTTGAAAACTGTGCAAAATGAAGAATGAAATTAAAACAAAATTTTGGTCGCAGATCTAGTCACAGTAATTGGTCTCAATTTTGCTGTCACAGACTCATGGAACGTAAGGCATATTTAAATTTCAATTGTTTGAAAATCATCCCTATGCTTCTGGTTACCTACACTGTATATATTGCTGATGCTTTAAATTATGCCAGCATGATCTGCCAGAGCCTACACCATATATGCTTACGTGCACAAAAATACAACACTCAGGGGGTGCTTACGCGGCACACACAGCCAGAGTACTCGGCTTTTCCTTGTGTTGTATTAGCCTCTTGACATTCTCCCTCATGCTGTACTTTGACAGTGCTTTAATTATAACATTATTATAGTACCATCATCACAAAGTTATTAATGAATGAGTGAATCCACTGTTGCCCCAAACAAAATTAGTGTGAGTTTATGCTGTCCATTCATAGTTGCTTAATGCAGTAAAAGTGATCTTGTCATGATTTGAGACTTCTATGGGATTTATACAGCTCCCCATGAGACCCATTATTTGCTAGTTGGTGAGACCCACTGTTTTCTAGTTAAACCAGGTACACACCCACAGCCGGCCAAAGGCCAGCAGTGGGCGTGTGCCTGGTTTACTGAAATTGTTTTCATAAAAATGTGTGTTTGTGTATGTGTGTGTACTGTACCTACATTACCTATGTTTGTCTGTCCATATGCACCCAAGTGAGCAAAAACGTTTAAAATGGTAAAAAGTAGCCAGGATGTAAGAATTGAAAGCTAAATTATGCCTGTATTAAACTTACACACGCATAAACTTAACTCTGAGGTGGTTTGTTCTTGGCTGTCTGAAATACGTGTATGGCGACTCTTCATATACTTCTTGAACAGTCTTTCCTTTCAGTTTTATAGATATTAACAACTTTAAAAACAACATTGAAGGCTGCTCAGGCTACTAGAAATAACGTATCTTTGAGTTGAAAGGGGGCCTTTACCCGTACTTACACAAACAAAAATGAAGGGTAGCCTCAAGGCTTTCTCTAAACAATTCACATGAGAAAACATGATAGACACACTATAAAACAGCTGAGAAGATACTTCTGTGTGTAATTCGTATTTTAAAGTGGTTTGTTAAAGTCGTATGCTTCCTTAGCAGTGCATAGCAACATAATTAACAAATTACAAAATAATTCATGAATTATGAAATACACCAAATCACAGTATTCACAAATCTTATTACCTCACTGAATTTATAATAGTAATAGCATGAATATATCATTAATTTAGTTAGAATGGGATAGCATTAACTGCATGGGCGCCTGGTTTTTAGAAGTAACATAACATCAACTTGTTTTGTACTGTAACAAAATTTACAGTAAGAGATGCAATTACAGTAAGCAACAAGTAATTAGCTCATATCCTTCAATAGAAAATTAGCATGTGCTAAACAAATATTGTACTGTAACATGTGCAGAAAGATATGTGTGTAACAACCAGACTATGCAGCACTGAAAGTTGTATGCTTCTAAACAAGTAGTACAGTGACCATAGTTTTTAAGATTTCAAGAAGCATCATTTTTTGGTGAATTTATGCACTATGGTGTTTACCAGTTTTATTAGCTGATGACAGATCAGGTATCACAGTCATGATCACTGGAGATCGTAATACTATATCTTCAGTTGGGGGACAAGACACTACCCAGTTGTCAGCAGTAACCAAAGCAACATCATTTTCACAGCCATAGGGACGATCTATTTGGAATGGGGTAATGCACAAAACAAATAAGTTATTAACAAGTACTATTTTTCATACCTTCTAGATATACCACATTCTGATTGGTACCATTGATTGTAAATGATTCTTGTGCCACACAAAGTGGCAATACTGATCCTGTGGTGTATGTACCACAAGAAAAAGAGGACAGGGATCTGATTCCATCCACACAAATAGAATTACTACCATAACTTTCTACATCATTTTTCAGCTGAAATATTTGATGACTTAACTTACAGTACCTGATATGCACAAGATTAGCAACTAACCGTTACATTCAGTTCAGTACGACAATAATGTTTTGGTTCATCAGCAAGTAAAACAGGACATTCATCGAAACCAGCCCAATCAGTAGAGCAGGTACCCTGAGCAATACGTGGACTTGATACATTATCCCTTGTACTCACAACAACAGTACCTTAGACAAGTGGTCATAAGTACACATCATTTCATCTGAACTAGCATCACACAAGTAAGGGTACACACTCTCATTAACACATCGTTCAGTTAGGAAAGCACAACCTAAATCTAAAATATGATTAAATGCATCAATGCAACTTGATAAACTGCCTGCAGTATATAAAAGCTCTGCACATTATATGATTATGCAGTTACAAGTTATTCATACATACATGTAGCTGACTAGTCTACTCACTATTGTATCCACCTCTATAGATGTCATGCCACTGCCACCACCTCAGCACTGAACGTCAAGTGCTGGAGAGCTGGATACCAGTGATGACCAAAAAGCTTACTTGAAGCTATTACACTTAATAATCATTAGGATCAAGAAAATTAGGTCCATGCACATTTTAGTTACAAAATATTGATGTGATCATAGAGCAGCTAAAATTCTAATAGAACAGCCATACAGTGATGGATAACAGCTAGGTAGCTACATGAAACAACACTCCAAGTAGCAACTAGCTAAAGATTGGAAGGAAAGTTATTTACGATATGCTGTAGTGTATTCTCTAATTCAGCAATACTGACAACACTGGTGACACAATTTTGGAAATGATGATGTTTTTTGGTAGCATATTCTTTGCCAAAAGCATAATGCTCCATTACAGTACATGCAACATAATATTCAACCACATGCATAGAAAGGGGAGGTTTTTGCATCACTGGACAGGTCACCTATATAGTTTCATTTCATGTATAACTATTTAAGTAATCACAAAGCTAATTGTATTCTGTAATGGCTGCCATTCTACTAATACTTGTCAATACAGCGAATACTGTGGAACCTGTATATAATTGTAACCTTGGGGCCATATATTTATGGCCTTTATATACAGGTGGCTGTTATAGAGTTCAACTACATTTCAAGTCACCCTGTAGAGAGTTCAGCTAGAAAGAAGTCACCCTGTAGAGAAATGAGCTATACCTGCAGTGTCTATATGCAAGGGCGGCTACTAATTGAGGGCAGCATTAATAACTCTCAGACCCTGCCATCTGCGGCATCTATCAACTACTTACAACAACACTGCTGACAAATACAGCTACAGCTATTTGTGATATTGAAATTTAATGCTTGTACAATCATAATATAGAATATTATTGTTAAACATCGAGTTTATACCATAAGTACGTAGCTCATTACAGTCAATCAGTAGTCCAAATAGCTAGCTATACATACATCTGAACTTCAGTTGCGATCAGCACTGGGATGTGGAATTAATAGTTTAACCAATATTTTAATATGTTTTAGAGGGCTGGACATCTTATAGGTACACGGCACTTCTAATCCAACTCCATACTTGTGTTTTCCTGTGATGGTACATTCGATAGAACCAAACCCAAAACTGTCTTCAGTGCCTGACTGATGCCTTCAGACAAGTGTAACTTGACAATAGCTAAGGATACAGGTTCACAGCGCAACTGGAAGCATATACAGATATATACAAAACTGTCATTTTCAGACGTATACGGAGAATATACAGACAAATACAGAGACGGAGCAAGATGGCAGGCCAACAGGTGTATAGCTTGCCAATGGACAATGTTACACATTTGTGAATGTCTTCTTCTGTTCCCATAATTGAGGTCAAGACTCACTGCATCGTGTGAAATATCGTCAAGGGCGAATTGCTATTGTGACAAAGAACCAGCCGCAGTTACAGTACTGAATGACTGATGCTCAACGTGGCAGTATGGTGCAGAATATAGATGGCAGAAGTGACTGATGTTTCGAGTGAGTACTAGTTTGTATGTACAAATATAACAGCAGTTAGCCACTGTCCTTGTTGAGCTACCAGCAGCCCAAAAGGAATGAAGAACTGCATGGTTTTTCCCAGGCCACTTTTGGGTATATCGTATGCCCTTGCTCGCTTGTCCCTTTTATTCTTTTAGTCAATGGGTCGGGACAAGAGACTGAACCATGGATGAAAAATCATGCAGCTAGCTATACTTAGAAAGAAAAGAAAGTCTTTGGGTAACATGCTGCCACAAACAGTGTCATGTAGCTACAGTATAGGTGGACATGGAACAGACTTAAATGCTACAGATCGTATATTAGTTATAATTATTTTCAGTTTGTAGGAATTTGGTTAGACAATATGAATTCCTAGCCTAATTTGTGGGCCACTCTTTACAAACTTTAGCCAGAGAGATTCTTTGTGATGTACAAAATATCAGCATTATGTTATTAGTAAGTTTGATTCAAGGTGCAAACATTAGCAGATTCTTGATGGCAGATATTTAGTAGTGGCCCAACACTGCTATCACATAGTAAAATATCTGTTTTCTTGCCGACCCAATGACAAAACAGTTCTCTGGCTGTAGACTAGTTGCTCACCGCCAATCTGTATATGGCAGCATACTTTTTCTGTTGTTCAAAGAGAAAGTGGCATAGCCACAACAGACTAGTAGAGTCAATCCAATGGTTCCAGCATAGAATCTGGGCTTGCCTGATTTCTGTGGTCCTGGAACAGAGGTGTAAAAGTCCAAGTGGGTCAATGAAGGTGCAGAATAAACTTTTGTTGAGTCAGTCTGGCAGTGTTCACCCCTTCAAAAAGAACAACAGAAGCTTGCACACATGCAGTAGTAAGCACGGGATTGCTTGAGTGTGGGATTGTAAGGGGTCATTCTTTACACAACACTCATAAAACTGTCAACACGCTTTACTTACCAGTTCTACGCTTTACTTACCAGTTCTATTCATCTGATCTCTTGTGTGAGCATTCTGTGGGATGCTTTGCATCTGTGGGAGCTGGTGCAATGTATTGAGAGGTCCATCTGTGTCAGATAAGTCCCTATTAATTATTGTGATATTCCTGTAGTGTGCTTTAAATCTTTGTACCATGTTATTATAAAGTGCCCAGCTAGTTGTTAATGTAATATCTATGGTTACAGACAAAAGTGTAACTGTTGCATCTTTGTCTCATCTCTCTTGAGTGTGGTGCATATGACTGGCCAGCCCACGCCCAAGACAACATGTGGCCATGTATACCCCTTAGCTTTGTGTGCTAATAGTATTGGCAAGAATAAATAATAATTTATTGTAGGTATTGGTATGAATTTTACTTGTGTACACCATGTCTTGTGTAAAATATCCTCTACTTATATAGCTGCATGAACACCAAACGATGACACAGACAATTTAAACTCTTAGGAAGGACGTTGGTGAGCTGTGAAGTCAGATGAACAACAAGAAATTGCAGTAAGGAAAAGTCCATGCAATGTACCATTACCAATCAGTGTTATAATCACAAATTTTTTAATTTACAACAACTTCATAAATATTATAGGTTTTTTGATTGTTATATTCTACTGCTTGCTAGCAAATTTACTCAAGATGAAAAGGAAAGCTGATGACCATTTTCCTAAGTTGTAAGTTTGTCTTTTGTTCATATATCTCTAATTCTGTTCACAGAGCAGTACATCGACACTGTGATTCAAGCATTTGCATCGTCAACCATGAAGGAGTGAGTCGCATAAACAGTTAAAAAAGAGGGGAACATAAACTACAGATAGTCAGATACTGTAATATGCAAGCTGTATTATGTTGACTTTACATATGTTTTTTCATAGTAGGAGAATTATATGGGACGATGAAAGTGATCAGGTGTTACATGTCCTACTAACCTCTGTGGAGAACTTACAGTATGTGTATATGTGTACCCACTTCAAAGGGAAGAGAAACTGTATAAGTGGTATAATAGAACTGCTATCAGTGCTCAGGAATGCATTATCGAGAAATGGAGGTAGTATATGTGACTGGATTTTGGAAACAACAATCCAAATCACACATTAGAAGTTTCAAGATAAACAGTTTTAAAGAATTCAAGTCAGCATAACTTTCCAAGGATAGCAAGCACACATATGAAATTCACACAAAAGTTGCATCAATCCATTACCTTCCAATATTGTAGCTGCTTGTAGAGTTTCCTGCCAAATACATTAAGGCAGAAAATCTGAGCAGTTGGATGAGTGAAATAGTATCACGAGTGCTCACAAAGGGGTGGAGGGTGGGGGTGGTAGGGTGGGCAAGAAATAGACTTCAAAATGGAGGCAGACCACGATTGGAGTCTAGACAAGCAATTACAGGGCTGTACTGGATCCTTAGTGGCTTCCATGTATCAAAATCAACAGAACAAAATGTCTGGCCAACATTATCAGGCTGTCCACCAGTAAACCACTGATTCTTGCCAAGCCAGGTCCTTTACAAGGCCAGAAACCACCATTCGAACTCTCTACTTTGCCTAGAAAAGATTTCTGTAAAAACCAGCCTTGAACAATTTGAGTAGCTCTGAGGGTCAAAACTATTAGTACGATAGTGTACTGTAGCTTTCCACTGGTGGTGTTACTTTGATTTTGTTTGTTGTACAATTTGGATCGATTTTGTAAAAACTGGTCACATATACAAGTTATGTTCCTCCTAGGAGGGATATAACTTCTATACAAGTACACAGAAAAAATGGAATTTTCAACTAGAATAGGGACCATAGCGCATTGATAAAAAGTACTGAAACAAGCTGCAAGATATTAAATAACAGTAAAACAATAAGAAGTGTTATATCCCGACTGTGCATTTCCATTATGGTATCTTGAGCACAGTAGGGATATAACACTTCTTATTGTTTTACTGTGATTTAATATCACGCACTACTCCAGCTTGTTTCGGTACTTTTTACCAAAAGAAAACTATTTAGCTGCACTGTGCATGACACCACACCTGTATGTATACAGGAGCAAATATATATTAAGGTCAATGCTACTGCTGCATGAGGCTGCTTGGTGCTGTTCATTTTGCTGCCATGTTACCCAGATGTGTGTGTGTGTTTGTGTGTGTGTGTTTGTGTGTGTGTGTTTGTGTGTGTGTGTATGTGTGTGTGTGTGTGTGTGTGTGTGTGTGTGTGTGTGTGTGTGTGTGTGTGTGTATGTGTGTGTGTGTGTGTGTGTGTGTGTGTGTGTGTGTGTGTGTGTGTGTGTGTGTGTGTGTGTGCGTGTGTGTGTGTGTGTTATTTGCTGCTATTACAGGATTTGCAATGAGAAAATGAAATACCTTTTTATACCTATGCAGCTGCATGGCAACCTAGCTGCAGTTATGCGTGTGTGTTATTTGCTGCTATTTGGGTCCTAGCCAGCGTTATTTAAAGGTGGCCAAAAGCATCAAGCATAATGCTAGTATAATGCCGACAATATTTAAAATTTGATTATAAAGTGCAATGCTCACGCTTAAAAGAAAGCCAATAGTCACAGCCAGTAAGTATTATTAGTGCATTTCATGTTGTTTAAAAAAAGAAACAAAAAAATACATAATATAATTTAATTACCACTGCTTGGTTGGTGCAGAAATAAGATCAAGATACTCTAATAGAACAGTTACTTACTCTAATACAGCAGTCAGGAAACACTAATAATTTACTCTAATAAAACAGTCAGTGCTCGTGCATAATCTTGATTTGAATGCATATTTTTGAGCCTAGTGGGCTTGAATTTTGAGCATTGCTCTAAAACATAATAGGTAAAATTGTGAGCTTGCTGCTATTTCAAGTTTATCAATGAGAGAATGAAAGAACTTCTATACCTATGCAGTTGCATGGTAACCTAGCTGCATGCAGTTATGTGTGTGTGTGTTATTTGCTGCTATTGCAGGATTTTCAATGAGAGAATAAAAGAACTTCTATACCTATGCAGATGCATGGCAACCTAGCTGCAAACGGTGTTCATATTTGTTTGCTAGCGTGGCTCATTAAAAGATAATATTAAAAATATACATAAATAAATAAACAAATCAAAAGTAAAAAAAAAAAGGTGGATTGAGCGAACTTTACAAACCAAATTGTATACGTGAGTCCGTAGCTGCATGGCAACCTAGCTGCAAATTACATTCATAATTGTATGCTAACTTAGCCCATAGAATTGTGAATTGAACCGTTACAAAGCAAATTGTATATAGTAGATAAGTCCGCAGCTGCATGGCAACCCAGCTGCAAATGGCTTGCATAATTGTGTGCTAACTTGGCCCATAGAATTGTGAATTGAACAAACTTTACAAAACAAATTGTATATTATAGTATGTAGGTCCGCAGCTGCATGGCAACATAGCTGCAAATGGCTGTGCACTTGTCTGGCCCTTAGAATAATGTACAAACTAGCTACCAGCTACACAAAAAACAAAAATAAAACTGTATGTAGCTGTGATATGTAGGACCGCAGCTGCATGGCAACATAGCTGCATGAGGCGTGGCTGGTAGAGTAAAACAAGAATTCAGTCATATGATCATCCATGAGGCTGTAGTAGGTCCGCAGCTGCATGGCAACATAGCTGCAAACTCGTCCATTCCCTTGTGGAATGTGACAGTATGGGATTCCAATAGGGTCTTACTGCAGTTATTCTCCTACAATCTATTTGTATGTTTGCACTAGTAAATATGGACAGGTCATCCCCAAGCCATTAGGTTAGTGGGTAAATGAGACCAGTGTGGTACTTGGGTTTGTAATATTATACCAGTAGAAAGGGAGAAAGGACTTTGCGAATACAGGAAGTGCTGCAGTGGGACTCTGGGAACCTGTATATTTACCAAACCCAACCACCATCCTAGGACGGGGGTTGTATTCAAGGTCCATTAGTCCTACTACCAACATTAAAGAGCCTCTACAGCGTGATTTGTAATGCAACTAAACTCTCTACAGGATGACTTTTAATGTAGCTGAACTCTCTACAGGGCAAGTTGCTTGTAGCTGAACTCTCTACAGGGCGAGTTGCTTGTAGCTGAACTCTCTACAAGCTGAATTGTAACATGACTGAATTCTGTACAAGGTGACTTGTAATGTACTGTAGTTGAACTCTCTACAGGATGAGTGGCTTGTAGCTAATTTCTCTGCAGTGTGTGTAGTGTAACTGAAATCTCTATAAAGTGACCTGTAATGTACCCAAACTCACTACAGGATGATTTGTAGTACAAATGAACTCTCTACCGAGTGACTTGTTATGAAGCTCAACTCTTTACAGGGTGAGTTGTAATATACAAAGTTGAACTTACTTCAGGGTGACTTTCTTGTAACTGAAGTTCTGACCTTTAAAGTAACTGAACTTTCTACAAGGTGAGTTGATTGTAGCTGAACTCTAATAGGGAAATTTTCTACCTAAATGAACTCTCCATTTGTAATACAGTCAAACTTTCTAAAGGGTGAGTGGTTTGTAGCTGAACTTTCTACACGGTACGTTGTTTGAAGCTAAACTCTCTACAGGGTGATTTGTAGTATAGTTGATCTCTCTACATGATTGCTTGTAATGCAGCTGAACACTCTAATTGAGTACATTATTAGTACATTATTAGGTAGCTGACTGCTCTAATAGGGTGACTGCACCATAAGAGTATCCTGATTATGCATTTGCTACAGGTAGTTGCATTTTGTATTATACTGTAACTCAATGTTTTGTTCTTCAAAACCACTAAAAGGTCTTTCTAAGATGATTTATCCATCTACACACCAATTTTCAGCTTATTCCCTTGAGCAGTTTGCCTGGTAGGCATGACAATCAATCATTTTTATTATCAAAGCTTCAATAACTGATACACACTGTTGGTTTTTGCACACTATCTTCACAGTCTTTCACTTGATTTCTTCACAACCACAAAAGGTTTGAGGTTTGATAGTTATTGCAACTACGCACTGGTTTTCAGCTTCTTCTCACAAGCAGTTTATGTAGTAGTAAGAGTTCATAATAAAGAGGTATTACGTACTCTTGGTAGTAGTTAGGAATGCAACATTACTACACAAATCAAGAATAAGATGTAAAACAT
Source organism: Dysidea avara (assembly GCF_963678975.1). NCBI lineage: Eukaryota > Metazoa > Porifera > Demospongiae > Dictyoceratida > Dysideidae > Dysidea > Dysidea avara. The sequence goes on from NC_089272.1 coordinate 46,714,821, forward strand.
AGATGGATTACCATTCATTTTTGGCCTCACTAAATATTTAGGGTTGGGCGATATACTGGTATGACCATAACAAGGCTTACAGCTGGCAATAAACAGTACTGCCTTGTTTTTAAGGAAATGCCATACTGGTGCAAATGGTTATTACAATACTGTATCATAGCAGGGTTACAGCTGCTTCTTGATACACTACACACTTACACATGTTAACAACACCATGTTGTACTTGTCAATCAGTGTTTCAGTTTCCTTGTACTAGCAAACAAGTCTAACCCATGCAATACTATACGAAGCCATTAATGCACTGATCATTAGAATACACGAGAGACACATGTACCAGATGCAGCACTACTGTGATTCTGGAATAAAGATTACTCACATTAGTAAGCCTTAGTAAAAATAGCTATACATAGGATCTATACTTCCTAGACTCCTTTAAGATTTATAGGTATTCCATGGCATCTCCATATATTAGGTGTTTTTCCAAACTCCTGTAGTAAACAAACATCACCTATGTAAATATAGTGTAGTGTTTAGACCACAGCAAGGTGAAATACTCGAATTTCTTTGGCTACTTACAGGTATCTAAATCCTGTAGATCCCTTGTTCATGTCCCAATAGATCCCTGTCTCTGGGGTAATACAAAACATGGCAATTACGTGCCTGTAACACTGGCAATGCATGGGAATTTAACTGGATAGTAAGTGCTATTACAAGCTTGTTCTACTCACAAATGTTACATTTCTCGTGTTACAAGCAGCTGGGAAGGTACAATAAGCAGCAGCGAAGATACACGAATGAGCTGTGGTCTAAAGTAGTTAGACATTGAAACACAGGGTTCTACAGAATTTAGAAACACTCAGGCCCTGTAATAGCACCCTTGCTTCGCTTGCGCGTCACAACACAGGGCCTTTTAGGTATCTAAATTCCATAGAACCCTGTGTTTTGATGTCTAACTATTATTTAAACTGCTTTTGAGTGTACTTGCTATAGTATATACCATGATGTTTGCAATAATCATATAGTGATTTAGTTTACCACACATTAGTCCCAATAGTAGGAGTGCAATTAAACATGGTTTGTTTCTGTAATTGCACTGTAAAGTAGCCAATAAATAACATAATTACAGAAACCATTAAAGTGCAACAAGAAAGTGATGTGGTGAATATTCAATCAAATAGACTGACAATAGAAGCCTTTTAAGCACAACAAATGTTGATATTTTGAATAGACCACCAGAATTGCTGACATGTGAAGCCATTTTAAGTGCAAAAACAAATGATATAATAATAATTAGCAAATAAAATTAAGAAACCTTTTAAGTGCTGGAAGAATGATGTAATTATGGCTACACAGTACTGGACAGATGTGTACTACAAACCATGAAGGGTGATCACTATGTGATTAGTATGTAATCACACACATTTGAGTGCAATTATTGTACTTCATATCAGCCAAAATTGCACTCGGCTTTGCCTTGTGTAATTTTGACTGATACAGTACATGCTCAATTTTCCCTATTACTGCACTAAAATTTGTGTGATTACCTATACTAATCGTAATAATAATAAGCCCCACAATAACCGTGGGAGGAAATTTTCAATATCGCCCAACCCTATATATAGATGTCAGCTCTTTTAGTCACCAGTTACTTTTATTTTGGTAGATGTGCCCTTTTGTACTTTCATGGGGATCCTGCATACTTAATGATTTAAACAGATACTTAAATAAGGATTACTCTGCAAATAGGTGTAGATTGTGCTGACATACCCTTATTAGCCACTATTTACATGGCAATGCAGTCAAGTATATACATACGTACCTTTCCCCCATTGCAGTGGAAGTCGGTTTAATGCAGACAATGCAGTGTAATTTCCCTTATACCATCCACTGTCTTCAAGTAATGCAAGTGTGAATTCACTCAATATCTGATAGTCCCTGAAAATGAATAGGATGCAATATTGCTTCAAAAATGCTACATTAAACTATTATGCATATCATTATTCAGTGGACACACACCAAGAAACTAAATTAAATTGAATATGATATGTGTGTGACTGTCTTAATTTGTGGCCAAATTTGCATAAAGGAGTCTTCCAAACATATCAAATTTACCAACTCTGACAATTCACAACTTAGGATTGAAACATCATATGTGCTGCCTTAAAGTTTGGTCAGTAGTGAGCACCAACATAGCTAAATAGGTAAGGAAATCAGGTTTGTATGTATCTTTATAACTAGGTTATAATTGTAGATTTGGATGTGTGTGGAAGACCCCTGTTCGCAAATCCAGTCACATTTGACCAAACTGCAAACCAAACTGTTTGAATATCAGGAAACATTGGGATCACAAATGTAGATGCATGCATATTACACATGGCAGGAGAGTTTGAAGAAGAAAGTTAGGTGAATTTGGCAGTATTTAGCCAAACAAATTTGCCAAATTGTTAATCAAATACAAATCTGTATTGATTTATAACAAAATTTAATGCATTAAACTTTTTCTTGGCAATATCCTGTAGTGTCAAACTCGCCAAAATTTACTGCCATACAATGCATGCTTCATGGACTTACCATATCCTCCTTCGTGTCCTATTTATCTTTGCTGATAGGCAAGGTGTCGATTCGTAGTAGCACCGTGTAATGGCTTCCCCACATTTGTAGTGGAAATCATCCAAGTTTTCCATTGTGAGTGGATTGATTGTAGAGGTCCTTCTCATAGTGTTCTTCATTGTAATGCTGTGTAATGGGCTGAACATACTGTAGTTTAAAACGAAGTATTATGGCTACTTCACTATTTCAATGCATTCAGATGAAAACAATAAACCTGGCACCATTTTTTCTTTAATGCGGTATGCATGAGTTCACCAGTCATATTAATGTTAACAAAAACAGAAGACAAACAAGTACAAGGAAAAAATTAGAAATTTTAAGATTAATCAGGGATCAAATAATAAATATAATAAACAAGGGAAGTTGCCTACACCTGAAGATATACTAGTGGACATTTAATCCTTAACTCAGGTACAGACTGAAATAGGGATTGCATGTCCTGGACTACTACCTGTAGTATATCTTCAGGTATACGTGACCTCCTTTGTTTCACTACTTTTATTTCTAATCAAACTTAATTTTCCTTGTACTTAATTTTATCAGTTAAGTGCCACAGCATGGCAATTTTGATCTTGACCACAATAGTAGGGTTCCCCCTAAAGTGACGCATGAGGCTAAAATATTGTGTCTAAAACCATCACAGAAAAATCATACGCGACAAAAATCACCTTTACGGAATAGTCTTACTAAATTCAGTATCATCAAAAATAAACCAAGAAAACACTTACAGGCATCCGGATATAGAATTTTCCAAAATCTGTATTTTGGTACAGTCACAAGGTTAGAGGCCAAACAAAGAAGTGCACAGCCATTTCATGTCATAACAACAAACTCACAGATAGGGTGTGCCTTTTGTGAATGTCTACCTTCTGCACTTTGCTATTCATAATTAGATGGTCATCTTCTTCATGCCAGGAAACTATTATGAAGGTGATAATTACCCATATTGACACTAGTGCTGCCATGATACATTGATAGTATCGATATAACAAGGTGGTGACATGATATGATATAACCAATCAGTTAACATACAGTTCGCTCACCTTAATTCATCCCATCCGGGGGATTCCATATCTATGGCATTCAAGCTGCTGTACTGGGCACCCTTTCCCTTGAGGTGTGTGAATCTGTTACACCTAAATTACTATACAATGCCGAACTCCGCTTTCAGTCCTGTGTTTGGCATGTCCGAGGCTGGGCCACCCCCGCACCCAGGGGCCTCCTAGCTGATTTATAGGCTTCCTTAACTAGCCCTCAGCATTTTTTTCTGGTGGCTAACCTCCAGCCCCTTTATTATTATACCTTGAGGGAATACCCTTCTGGGGAGTGTATCCAATACATCACTCCCCAGAAGCTAGCCCAAGACAAAGTCCCCCAAAGGTCATAGGAAAATAACTTTTGGCTCCTCTTTAGGTGCCCAGCTCGTCCAATACCCATACGGATATTTATAAGTAGCTATGAAACCTACTTAGCCCTTCCCCTTATTCCAAGAGAGAACTCTCCTGTCTACCATGCTGACCAGATTGCAATGCCTTACACTTCATACAGTAAAAGAATAGGAACATACATACCAGTACAACACTGATAAGCTGGAGGTAGTTATCTCAGTTTGCTGCTGCTAGCTTTTTTGTCACTGCTGTGAGTTGTTCCCGTGGAGTACGCACATAGATTTGATAGGCGATACTCTCCCAGCAGCCCATAGTCTTGATCAACAATCCAGGATTCCTAGAGCTACTGCCATAGTGGCTGCCCCCAATCTGGAAGCTGTGGCCTGAGTACTTGCTACAGTCGATTCCCACCTCCTGTAGCACCTCACGAAGACTTGAGACTAACCTTGGCCAAGTCAAAGGCCAACTGTCAGCAAACTGGAACAAAGGCCCAGGTTCTGGCCCTTTTTTTGCCATGTAACTCAGGATGGCAGCCACTGGACATAGTGACCCATTGGTACGACCAACTATTACATTCACCCCAGTCTTAAAGGGGTCAGTCTTAGACTGCTTTAGTCTCACTCTGATGAAGGATGGTTGAGACATGCTGTCTACTGAAATATCTGGGAAGGACAGATGCTGCGATGGGTCAAAGCTGCTGGCGTTCTGTATTACTGCCTCTCCAGCCCGCAGGAAACTAAAGCACAGGCAAATGCATGCCCACAGCATTGAGTGATCCCAGTTACAGTCTTCCTCCTACTCCACATAAATCTTTCTCAGGATCACAGGAGTGATGGGTAGTCTTGTCTTTCCTGGGATGCCAGCCTGATCTCTCTTTAGACCTCTCACCACCATTAGCATACCCCATTCCTCATTTTCCCACCCTTATTTCCTGCCACAGAAAGAGGGGCTGACACTGTCCCCACTGATGCCGGGATCCTGGTGGGTGAGTACCGCCAAATGGGGAAGGTGGGGTAATGTCAAAAGGGTTGTCACTAGATTGACCACTGGAGCATGACATCAGGTTACACAGGTCCTGTGTCCCCAAAGCCGTTGAACCCATTGCACACAGCTGCCGTCTGGCCTTCCAATCAAACTGATACCATGCCATTCTACCCATCTGTTATTGTAACTTTGCCACCACCTCCAGGTGGGCAATCATGGGGGCAACCAGATCAGGCTTCTTCTGTGACATTATCACCACATAGAGAGCGAAGCAACAGGACCAAGTGCTGATGTCTGCCACCTTCCTGCTTTGAGGTTGCAATGAGGTAGCCAGCCCTAAAGAGCTACCTTTTGGTCTTGAGATAGCCCCTTCCTCCAGAGCTTGGATTGTTTTATTAGAGGGGAGCAGCTCTTCCACCTCAATAAAGTCCAGGTCCCATATGCGCTGGGCCAGATTTGATGGGACTGTTGGCAGCCCAGGTGCCACCACAAAGAAGGGTGGGAGTTTCCCTTTGCCACCTTCCAAATCCTGGGAAGGAACTGTGACTTCCAGTGGTATATTATTAGCTGCTGGTTCCATTTAGTGATCTAGAGTGACACCTACCTGTTGCAACTGACTGTTGCTGGGAATCTGTCCTAACTTCTGGCCTGAATAGAAACAACATGCAGGTAGTATCCCCATCTCCCAACCAGCTAGCCCCACACCAGCGTGCAATATCCCTCAGACCTTTGACCAAAGCTCATAAGCAGCCCCCCACCCCTCTCCTTGGGATAGGCCTGCCAATATTTGTTTTACTATAAGCTCAGGGTAGCCTGAGGCTACCTAGAAACCCTGTTCTACTCCCTCCCACACACATAGCTTCCAAACCACAACCATGTGACAGTATGTTACCACCTTTCAATGTTAAACAACAACCGGAACCACAACCTATAACCCCGTCTGGAGACATTTTGCTCCAGGAGATCCCAACCGCCATGGAATTCCACTGGTTGCCTCGCAAGTCTGTGTCACCAGCTTGCCACAACACGTGAGTGCGGAGACCTGCCCAGCATCTAGTCTTCCAGACTCCTTGCTGTGGGATTCCCCGGACACCAGCCACGATGACGATCAGACCTGCGAGACACACGAGAAAAACATTGCTACACCAATCGTTCACCAGTGGCCTACTCCTTCATGACTGCACTGGGGCCTCCTTTGCCCTTGTCATGCTCCTTGGTCACCCCCAGTGCCTTCTCCACTGCCTTGGCCATCATCTGTTCAATGACTGCGGTCTGTTCTGCGGAGAACTGGGAAGCTTCCTTCTGGATATCTTGGTAATCATCGTCACGATGCTGGGGGACTTCCTCCTGGCTATCACCATCACTCATCTTGGAGGAAATGACAGATCGGTAGGTGATAATAACAATCTTGAAAACTGTTTCAACTGCTGCTGCTTGTTGGTGAGCCACATGTCAAGCACTGCGCATGCGCTACTCCAGATGGCGCTCAGTAATGAATATTAACAAGCTCCAGTACAGCCCACGTCCCTACCTTTCTGATTAACTGCATTTATATCGATGGTTGATAGTAGCGCCGCTTAGTATAATGATGTGGGGGAGGCCAGACAGATAGTATTTGGCATTTAATTAAGTTATGTGTTGATGGTGTAGTAGTGGTCATAAGCCAACCTAAAAATAAACTGTGAGATTTAAGGCTTCTATGCAGTGCTGTCTCAACCATATAGCAGTAGTAAAATGAACTTAAAACCTAGTTACCATGAATAACTTTTACTTGTGGTATACATACAACTAAAGTTATAACTTACAATTAGTAGTATATATATACAGTATACATATATATCTTGCAGTTGTTACAGTTAGTTCTATAATACGTTCATATCGTGACATAAACCTTGGTAATATACAAGCAGTGTTGGGACAGTTACTTTTTATAAAAGTAACTAGTTACATATTACTTGCAACTAAACTATTTAGTTACAGTTACATATTACCCATAAAATAAAGTAACCATATTATATTACTTTTGTTAGTAACCCAAAAACGATGAAAAGTTCCTAAAAGTTCATTATTGACATTCAATGATTGACAAATACCTGTTTAGAAATAAATCACTTACACGACATAGTTGTATATATTCCTAGTCACTGTTAAGTCACTATGGCTAGTTACTCAAGTCAATAAAGTCTTTGTTTAATCTCATGAGCAGAAATCTTTCAAACCGTGCATCTAGATCTGTTCGTTTTGGCATTAATACTAGGGCTGGGACGAATATTGAAATTTAAGTTCGAATATTCGCTAATAAAATGTTCGAACATTCGAAGCTTCGGTGTTAGCTTTCAAGTTGTAGGTTTTCTTGTATTTATGCACATCCTTTTTAGGTTTTATCTTTCTAAACTTATTTAATAAGTTTGTAAGCATTTGGAAAGTGCATAGCAGCAGTACTGAATGACGCGATCGATCGATTGCAAATGGGTGTGTCCGCTATACTGCAATCATGCACAGGTAAACACCAAGTAATGACTAAACGTATGCTTTCCATGTATTATCTATCACTTTATAAGGTGTTTTAAGGCTGCAACTATGGTAGCAAGCCGAACTGCGATGGTTTTAAAGTGGGCGTGGCACACGAAGATCGATTAAGAAGAGACGAACGTTGATCATGCAAGAGGAATAAGCAGCTGCAATAAAGATAACTAATTCTTTCGTAAACTATGAGTGCATTATGAAGCTTCGAAGGATGCTTTTATAATTCGAAGTTTACTTAACCTTCGAACCCACGAAGCATTCGAAGCTTTGTCCCAGCCCTAATTAATACAAGTGCTCCTAAGCTAAAGAGTTGCTCTACTGGTGCACTTGAGGGAAGTGTTGTATTGTACTTCAAAAAAACTTTATTTACAGTTGGATACTTCCGTAAGCATTCAAGCTTTTTTGCATCACTGAGATATCTGGTAGCTTCAGCATCTACATTGTCGGTTGAGGTTTCATCATCACTGTCAAACTCATAGAAGTCTTTCTTCTTTCTTCCTTTTTCTTGGGATTCTGAGCTGACCTCTACCACCTGAATTTCCTCATTTTTAAAAACACGTATTTCATCAAGCAGTATTTGTTTGTACTGATCCTTTTTCTCTTGGATTTCTACCCATCTTTGTTTAAACTTTGTTTGGAGAAGCTACAGCTGCAACAATTGCATCATGGCTGTCAATTAGTGCACTAAAACATTGCCTGATTGCACTATCTATGGAATCAACAAGTCCAACGATTGTTGGTAATAAAAAGCTCAGACTTCTTTGTCTTCATTTTCTTAATTGTGACCCAGCCTGACAAAACCGGGCTTATCGCCTATTTAAAAGTATCGAGAAATACTGGTTTTAAGTATTTAGTGTGTTGTAGCTCGCCAATGGTTGAAGCTATGTGTACCAACTTTTCACACGTTTTACACCAATTCCTCACCTTCCAGAACATCCACTGTGCAAGTAGCCAACAACTAAGTTTCCCACCATTTTAGATAGTTTTTAAACCAAGGTTGACTGTACCAGGCGAGCTGCAAATTGGGTGGGAGGCGGGGGCCCTGGAAGGCGAGCTGCAAATTGGGTGGGAGGCGGGGGCCCTGGAAGGCGGGCAAGATGGTGTTCAAAAATTGAATTGGAAGGCCAAGGGATGAATTAGGCCAAGTTTTGAGCCAATGAGGTCTCACAACTGGCTAAAACGAAAGGAAACTCACAGCAGAGGTACTTATTCAACACCACAGAGCTGTACAGCCACACACAGTCATTCCCAGGCTGACCAGAGCTCCATTAAGGCCCCACACCACACGTACGGATCGCCACTGGGCTTGGGAAAAGCAGCCAGCAAAACCAGACCACTCAAGTCTAGCTGATTTTAAATGTGGAATTAGATAGTTTATTCGTGTAGCTGTGTGTCCTGGGTGAAAAATCGAATCTGCTGACATGGGCGATAAGACCGGTTTTCTCAGACTGGGTCACAATTATGGTTTCCAGTGTTGGCAGCAAAGTACTGTAGTAACAGTTATCTTCACCTTGGAGTATATCCAATCCTCGCAACAGTGGCTTCAATACAATGCAGTATTCTTTCAAAAACATTATCTCTCTCTCATTAAAGCCATGCAAAACAAATTTAGCACATAAATCATTCAGATCTGCAAGGGAATTCTCAACCACTCTTTCTATGGCATCATAATAAGAGTTCCAACGAGTTGGAGAAGGAACTAAAAGCTTTCTTTTCAGTTTTTCTTGCAGTTGATCTGAAGCAACAGTCGAGCGGCTGGCCTTGTTCCAAAGAGCCATGCATTTACTAAAAGCGCTTCTGTATAAGCTCCTAGATGCTGGAGATGACGAAAGGAATTTGTCAACATCAGTGCTGGCAACCAAGTTGAGAGTGTGAGCTGTACATCTCTGGTGAGGTGGTAATTCATGATCAATTTGTGTTGAAATCTTGTGCATCTACTTGATCAGGCACCATCAACTCTGCTACATCTACAAAAGTCACTTCTTCTTCAAGCTCAATGTTGTCTTCAGTATCTGATGATTGTGGAACAACTAGAACTGGTAGTGCAAAAGTGGTAAAAGCTTTGACAAAATTAGACCCATTGTCAGTAACTGTGGAACTTACTTTACCAGAAAGCCCGAAGGATTCCTGGACACTTTCAATTTTAGCTGCAAGAACATCGTATGTGTGACAACCCATGACTCATGCACAAGCAATAGCAGCTTTGTGGCGTTTTAATGTACTGGGATCTATCCAGTGCACGGTAATCCCTAGGTAACTTCTTCTGTTAGCTGACCACACATCTGCAATTGTGCATACTCTTTCCACCATTTTCAATGCACTCTTCACTTTTGCTATCATAGAGTCATAAGTCTTGTCCAAGAACACAGTGAAAGACTTTCTGTTGGGAAATTGCACATTGCTTGAAGATATACCACACACCAATTTACTAAAATCTGGAGACTCAACTGTTGATATTGGCAACATATCTTCAATAATATATTCAGCAACCAAACCTCGCAACCTTGATGGATTAATTGACGAACTCATTAATGACAGTGTGCACTGCCTCTTTGTCTGGCTTTGTTGTTCATCATCATCACTGGCCAATTTTCGTTTCCTAGTTTTCTCTGTTGTCAATGGCACTAGTGATGTCATTTTATGTACTGTACTCAAATGCTCCCTAAGGTTTGAAGTAGTGTTATGAGTGTTTTGTTACGTGGTGCACACAACTTACACCAAACTTGTATGTTTTTGTCACCTTCTTCCAACACGGTGAAGTAGTGCCTAAGCCTCCATTGGTAGAACGTTGCTTTCTTTACCTCCTCCACACTTGCACTGCCATTACCATCATCAGAGTCTTGTAGCTCCTCTGCCATTGCTGAAAATCACCAGCCACGTGGAATAAACTTTTAGCTATAATCTACGCTTGTCTCAAATAACTGTAATGTGTGTGTGTGTGTGTGTGTGTGTGTGTGTGTAGCTAGCCATGTGATAGAGATTATAATCACATTCAAGGGAGGGTAAAACCATTTCCTGTATGGTCAGTAACTTAGATTCATTAGTTTGAATATGATTATTTTGAGGTGAGTTGCAGGGATGGTTGATAATTTCATTACTGCCACGGTATTAACATTGTTACATCTAGGTGTTTAATTCACTCCATAAGTAACTTGTTAACTTTTCTAGTTACCAAGTCGTTAGCTACCGTTTGCTATTTAGATAGTTATAATGTAAGTTATTATTAAAACAGTAACTTTACTTTGGTAGCTAGTAGTAATACACGTTACAGTTACTTCGCTACTTTAATAGTAATATTATTACATAATATTTGATACTATGTAATGCGTTATAGTTGTGAGTGAAGTAACTTGCATTATATTACTAGGTTTTATAGCGTATATCGTTATATTACTTAGTTACCAAAAAGGGTAATAATATTACATAATGCGTTACTTTTGCATTACCCCCAACATTGAATGCAAGTATAAGAAAAATTAGGAATTTTAAACTAGAGTAGGAACAACGTAATACCATGATAAAAAGTACTGAAACAAGCAGGATTGGAGTGTCCAATTGCTGTAAAACAATAAGAAGCAAATATCCCTACTTTGCGCTTCATTTTTCTTATACTTGTTTGTGAACCTTTTCTACAAGTTCATGACCACTAAACACACTATAGTAGTGAAAATTAATTTAACTGGATTTTGAAAACAGGTCTTTAACACTCATCCATATAACATAGGAGCTGTATATAGAACTTTTTTTTATCCAAGAACTAATTTAAAAAAAATCCATTTAGCAATGTTGGTGCTAACTATTAACCAGATTTGAATTTCCTTCAATTTGTCTGAAACTATAAATCATTAAATTTGGTAAATTGGATGTGTACGTGGGAAGACCCCTTTTTATAAAACCAGTCACAATATTACACAACAGTTAATGACAGCACCATATACGGGTACATACAAGTAGTCAGGAAATCACTAGTACATGTATACAATAATGCTAAAGTAACATAAATAAACAATATTATAATATGCCTCCAAGGATAGCTGCACTGATAGTTACACTGTACCTGGATAGGTAACCAGTCATCAGCTCATTGTTAAGTGTCCTCTTATCCCAGTGAGAACTAACAATAATACTGCACTTTACCACTCATAAAATAACATGGCATCTTGTGATGTACCTTGCTGTTCCTGAACCACCTTCATTTTCTAGTGCAACACCCTCCATATCTTCACAGGAGTAATATGATTTTGCAACCTCCAGAGTCTAAATCAGTGCATCACATGTTTAAAAGAATTACTGTTTACAATTTAAAGACAAACCTTTGGGCCTGTAAATATGCTGATGAATCCATATGGTCCAGCAGCTATCTTTCTTGGATTATAATTAATACCAGCATCAGTAACGAAACTAAAAGGTATATGCACAAGTCACTATATCCACAGTTAGATAGTTGTAGCAACATACTATTCATATAATCGACTAGAGAATCCCAGTGCATGGATTATCTCATGCATTATTGTGTAATATATAGTATCAGTTGAGCCAGCATAATCTTCAAGGATCTGTGTATATAAAAACAATGATAAGATGAACTTATTAATAATGGTATAGTGGCATTAAAGCATACATGCTGAAGACACTGCGCAAAAAAATGTGTTTCCTGAAATTTTGTGTATAACAAATTGTGACATTTCCTTGAGACAGAAATGTCCGAATGTATAAAATTCTTGGAGTAAAGGAAATTTAAATGGAAGGAATTGTCACAGTTAATTTAATCTATGTAAAGGGAATGTACCAAATTCCTTTCAGGAATTGTGCATGAATCATCACAATTTTTGTGATAAACTTATACATTTCTAGAAATTTACATTACATACATAAACACCATGGAAACATATCATTTTGCACAGTGTTAGCAGTGGCGGATCAAGACTGTAAAGTCAATGAGATTTACTCTGAGGCATGGTTAATGTAGTGATGCTATCAGACCAGCTACCTAATCACTCCTCAGAATCTTTCAATGTTTAACTATACCACCTAAGCCTTTAAAAAAGCAACTAGGGGAAGTTGTTAAAATAGCCATAATAATATTATGAACTAAACATCTACACACAATGTTATAGAGAAGTGCTTTAGATGTATCAAGATGCTGAAATAAATCTACAGCACTAGGATAGCAGATTCAAGTGATTTTACAAAGAAAGAGAGGTAAATGAGCATATTTTGATAAGTCCTTCATAAAAAAAGTTTAGTTCCTACTAAATTTAAATACTTCAACCAGCATGTGCATGATAGTGCTGTTTCAAAAGTGGGGTTTTATGGAACCCTTAGGACACCAATTTATCTGGTTTACTGAAGGAGTCACTTTTAATGCAGAAATACAAATGCACATGATCGTGACCATTAAAGTATGTTAAAGAACAAGGGAATATGCTTTACTAGTACTTACATGTATAAAGACCTTGACAGCCATAGGTTACTGTTTAAGACGATTTCTGTGTCTGATATGGTATATATATACGCGTAGGTGGGAACCGAGCAGAAATGGTTATATATCAAGACACATGGTAGTGTGTCGTGCGGCCCAAGAAGCCGGCGCATAACACCCGTGAGTATATTGACAGGAAGAAAGAAAACGCAATTTTCGCACCTCCGTAGCTCTGTGCTTCCTTGATGAAACAAGACGATTTTTGCTGTGGACATGCCCTCCAACTGCAGCACTCCACATTCCAAATTTGAGCGAAATCGCTTTGCGCGTTCCCGAGATATGCGACTTCAAAAATTGGCTCAGTTTCTTTGTTTTTTTTTTCTTCTTCTTATTTTTCTTTTTCTTGTCGCACACTTACAAAAACTGCTATAAAACTCAAACGCCATATCCGATTGCCTTGAAATTTGGCACACAGAAGGGGGATATAAAGGCGCATCTCGGTACCAACTTTGGCTGGAACATGATAAACAGGCAAAGAGTTATGAGCGATTATTCACGAAAAATAACACCAATATGTTGTCACGCCTACAGGGTAAACCGCGTATGGGAAGAAGCTGAAAATCGGTGGATGAATAGGTTAACTATTGAACCTCAAACCTTTTGTGGTTTGAAAGAAATCAAGCTAAAAACCAGGAAGATACAATGAAAAAACCAACAATGTGTAACAATTATGCAATCGAGATTAGCTAATAAAAAAAACGACTGCTTGCCACGCCTACCAGATAAACCGCTTGGGGTAATGCTTTGAAAATCGTTGTACAGATGGAGTAATCATCTTAGAAAGGCTCATCAATGGTGTAGAAGAATCAGACTTAAAGCCACGGAGTTATAACACGAAATCCAACTTGGTGCAGCAAGTGCGAGATTGAGATACTCTAATAGAGCAGTCATCCTAATAGAGCAGTCACCCTGAAGAGAATTCAAGAGATCAGCTAGAAATAAGAAACCTGTATAGAGATCAGCTACACACAAGTCACCCTGTAGAGAGATCAGCTAGAAGAAGTTACCTTGTAGGGAGTTCATGCAACTATGGAAAGAGATAGTTCAACTAGAAAAAATCACCTTGTAGAGTTCAGCTACAAAGAAACCACCATGTAGAGAGTTCAGCTACAAACAAATCGCCCTGTGGAGAGATCAATAGAAGAAGTTACCTTGCAGAGAGTTCAGCTACAAAGAAACCATCATGTAGAGAGTTCAGCTACAAACAAATCTCCCTGTAGAGAGATTAGCTAGAAGAAGTTACCTTGTAGAGAATTCAGCTACAAACAAATCTCCCTGTAGAGAGATCAGCTAGAAGAAGCTACCTTGTAGAGAGTTCAGCTTCAAACAAATCACCCTGTAGAAAGATCGGCTAGAAGAGGTCACCTTGTAGAGAGTTCAGTTACAAAGAAACCACCATGTAGAGAGCTCAACTACAAACTAGTGACCTTGTAGAGACATCAGCTAGAAGAAGTTACCTTGTAGAGAGTTCAGCTACAAAGAAACCATTCTTTAAACAGCTCAGCTGCAAACAAATCACCTGTACAGAATCCAGCTACAAATAAATCACCCTGTAGAAAGATGAGCTAGAAAAAGTTACCTTGTAGAGAGTTCAGTTACAAAGAAACCATCATGTAGTAGAGAATTCAGCTACAAACTAGTGACCCTGTAAAGATATCAGCTAGAAGAAGTTACCTTGAGAGAGTTCAGTTACAAAGAAACCATTATTTAAAGAGCTCAGCTGCAAACAAATCACCTATACAGAATTCAGCTACAAACAAATCACCATGTAGAGAGATCAGCTAGAAGAAGTTAATTTGTAGAGAGTTCAGCTACAAAGAAACCATCATTTAGAGAGTTCAGCTACAAACAAATCTCCCTGTAGAGAGATCAGCTAGAAGAAGTTACCTTGTAGAGAGTTCAGTTACAAACAAATCACCCTGTGTTAGATCAGCTAGAAGAAGTCACCTTGTAGAAAGTTCAGTTACAAAGAAACCACCATGTAGAGAGTTCAGCTACAAACTAGTCACCTTGTAGAGACATCAGCTAGAAACGTTACCTTGTAGAGAGTTCAGCTACAAACAAACCATTCTGTTTAGAGCTCAGCTGCAAACAAATCACCTGTACAGAATTCAGCTACAAACAAATCACCCTGTAGAGAGGTCAGCTAGAAGAAATTACCTTGTACATAGTTCAGCTACAAAGAAACCACCAAGTAGAGAGTTCAGCTGCAAAGAAATCACCCTGTAGAAAATTCAGCCACAAACAAATTGCCCTGTAGAAAGATCAGTTAGAAGAAGTTACCTTTTAGAGAGTTCAGCTACGAAACCATTTTGTAAAGAGCTCAGCTGCAAGCAAATCACCTGTACAGAATTCAGCTACAAACAAATCACCCTGTAGAGAGATCAACTAGAAGAAGTTACCTTGTAGATCGTTCAGCTACAAACAAATCACCCTGTAGAGAGATCAGCTAGAAGAAATTACTTTGTAGAGAGTTCAGCTACAAAGAAACCACCATGTAGAGAGTTCAGCTGCAAAGAAATCACCCTGTAGAAAATTCTGCCACAAACAAATTGCCCTGTAGAAAGATCAGTTAGAAGAAGTTACCTTGTAGATAGTTCAGCTACAAACAGACTTCCCTGTAGAGAGATCAGCTAGAAGAAATTACCTTGTAGAGAGTTCAGCTACAAAGAAACCACCATGTAGAGAGTTCAGCTGCAAAGAAATCACCCTGTAGAAAATGCAGCCACAAACAAATTGCCCTGTAGAAAGATCAGTTAGAAGAAGTTACCTTTTAGAGAGTTCAGCTACAAAGAAACCACCCTGTAGAGAGATCAGCTAGAAGAAGTTACCTTGTAGATCGTTCAGCTACAAACAAATCACCCTGTAGAGAGATAAGCTAGAAGAAGTTACCTTGTAGAGAGTTCAGCTACAAAGAAACCACCCTGTAGAGAGATCAGCTAGAAGAAGTTACCTTGTAGATCGTTCAGCTACAAAGAAATCACCCTGTAGAGAGATCAGCTAGAAGAAGTTACCTTGTAGAGAGTTCAGCTGCAAAGAAATCACCCTGTATAAAATTCTGCCACAAACAAATTGCCCTGTAGAACGATCAGTTAGAAGAAGTTACCTTGTAGAGAGTTCAGCTACAAAGAAACCATTTTGTAAAGAGCTCAGCTGCAAACAAATCACCTGTACAGAATTCAGCTACGAACAAATCACCCTGTAGAGAGATCAGCTAGAAGAAGTTACCTTGTACATAGTTCAGCTACAAACAAATCTCCCTGTAGAAAGATCAGTTAGAAGAAGTTACCTTGTAGATAGTTCAGCTACAAACAAATCTCCCTGTAGAGAGATCAGCTAGAAGAAATTACCTTGTAGAGAGTTCAGCTGCAAAGAAATCAAATTTCAAGGCAATAACTCTTTCCAATCTGAAGTTATCAATTGTCAAAGTTGGCAAATTGGATGTGTGTGGAAGGCCCCTTTTCGCAAATCTGGTCACATATGTATTATATATATAATTTGTACATTTACTGATAAAATATTTAAAGTACATCTACTTCATCTTTTCTTCTTCCTGTAGTAAAGAAAAAAAACATAGGTTAAAAAAGTCCCAAAGCTGGCCATAGGCCGGCTTTGGGGTATACAAATACAAAAAGAAATGAAATCTAATCCAAAACAGCCAAGCTGTAAAAAAAGTGTGCGGCCCTCAGAAAGGCTATGGTGAAAAAAGATGTGAAATCCAAGGTGGCAGCCAAGAAATGGCTGTGATGGTAGGTTAATGGTAAAAAGTTTAATAATGACAATTCAGGTGAATTTTTGTGCCGCTTCACAAAATTTACCTGAATTGTCATTATTAAAATTTTTACCATTAACCTACCATCACAGCCATTTCTTGGCCGCCACCTTGGATTTCACATCTTTTTTCACCATAGCCTTTCTGAGGGCCGCACACTTTTTTTACAGCTTGGCTGTTTTGGATTAGATATAATTTGCTCAGCAACTAATATTTGGGGAAGCGCATATTGGAGTATAAGTGTAGTTCTAATCTTCCCTTCATAAAACATATCTGGGTGGAACCAATCAAACATGTTTAAAAGTTAACAAACAAGCATATAAAAGTAACTAGTAACTTATCCCCTTTTGCAAAAGTAACTGTATATACTCAAATAAAGTAGCACAGAGCTATATACATATGCAAGATGTTAACAACACACTGGTGTTACTCATCATCTTCTTTAACCCACTGGCACACTATTATGTGTCTTGATCAACATTTCTTTCAAGTTGTATACAATAATTTGAATATATACCACAGATGGAATTAAAGATTGCACCATCCTAAACTAAATTTGCAACACAATACTTGTACAGAATGGGTCAGGACTGCATTTTGTATATTTGGGTAAACTGCCTATGAAAGATATGGCAAACAGTTTTTCACTGACCAAACTAAATATATTGCTGTTATGCCCATTGTGAAAGGTGCTTACTATACGTTCAGTGACTTGCCACACCTGTTTTTTTTTTAACTACAAGTAAAGCCTACATTTTCAGCTGCTTAATAAGCAGACTATAATGCTCACATTGATGTTGACAGATAGATAGTGTGTAAACACGCAAATTTAGGTTACAGTAGCAACATGAAACACCAAAGCAATTCTATGAAACTAAGACATACATCAACTGAGGGATAGTAGAATAATAAGTAACATCTGCATTAAAGTTGTACACTGCAATGAATTTTAAATTGAAAAAGAATAACATTACATCAGTATGCATGCTACTTCTCTATAATAATAACAATTTTGTACAATAATACTGTATTACCGAAGGACATATATTGATGTGTCCCACCACAGGTCTGTTGTTATCACTGCTGTCCAGCACACAGTGAGAGGCATAAGCCACAGAACCACTAAATATACATGACACTAAAACAAAATAAGCAAGTATGTACATGTGTGTTATACAGTTGTACATAATTATACACATTGCATTACTTCGAAACCTAAATGTACACATACATCATAGTACAATAATGTTACAGTTGACATTGATGCCTATTAATATGATTCATTAGGTTAAAAAATAAAACATGCTTCTGCTATGAAATAATGAATGACTAGACACAATGATGATAGCATGTGGGTGATTCAATATTATAGCACAACCACCCACACCTCTATGAATACTATAATATAAACTTACAACTAGATGATGCTGATACAAACAGCAAATAGTCAGCATTAGGGAGTCCAAATCCATTTGGACCTTGTAGAGTACATGATGAGCTTAGATTATATAAAGTACACACTTCTCTAACACCAATGTATGATAAGGGAATTGTCCCATAATCTCCACAGTCATAACTACTCTGAGATGGTAGAGGTGATGTACATTTACCCTTGTTAACTCCAGAAGTGTATTCAGTACAGTTCGGTGGTATGATAAGATTACCCTGTACTGGATGGACCATCAGAATACCCTCCAGCGTCTTAATGGCCTGGGACAAAATACTGTTAGGTCCTCGAATGTATGGATCAGCTGAAGAAGTAACACTGACAAATTCAGGGTGTATTCTGATGTTAGCATAGATTGGTGAAGTCTGTCTCTTTTCTACTTGTATAAACAGATTCTGACTTGCAAGATCAACTATGTAAGGGTTTTTCTCTGCAATCTACAGAGAAAATGCACCATAATAAAATACAAAACATAATAATATTGGCTATCATTTAAAGGAAGTGAAATTGTACATGTACTACATTTATTGTCTCGGGTAACTGTTAGTATTGTAGTATTGTCAATGAATATTACCATTTGTAGTTGTGTACAATTCAGCATTGAATTTGTAAGATCAATATAGCTATTTAGTGTATAAAGAGTATTGCTCTATTATGTGAGTCTAATTATAGTTTTATATACTATCTAAGCCTAGTGTATATAAAGCTGAAAGTCACTATCTTTGTCAGGTTGCTAACTTGGCAGCCAACATGCATATCAACATGACATTTATTGTAAAATTAAGCTCACATCATCTAGTAACTCCATGTTTGTTGTTAAAAATTGCTACATACTTTTGTACATTCTGTACAGAGCATTGAAGGCATTTGTGTAGAGGAAAATCTGAGCTAAATTCCTGTCAAAACCATAGACATTCAGCCCCTAATAACTGTCAACCCAACGTCCAGTAGGCTTGAGTCTGCATTGTATCTACCCTGTATTATTAGGGCTGTGCGATAATTAAGATAATAAGATTATCGAGATAGGTACAGTGTATCAATGAAATTATCGTTATCACTGGGACACCCTTAGAAAAACCTGGTGGCTTTTTTTTACCACTCAGGAAAAAACCAAAAAACTTCTCACTCTGCTGTGTATGCCTAAAATTCAATTGTCACACAACTGCCGCCAATTACAGATGCCATCTATCTGAGACCACAGCTAAGAGAAATTCAATGGGTGGGGGGGAGGGATCCAACCTGTTCACACACATGGCCCAGAGTGAATTAATACACACTACACAGCATTATTTATACCATGCATCATGTGACACTACTACCATATTCATGTGAGAGCTTATTTTCTTGCTAATTAACTGCATTCAAATGCTAGAAAATACATCTCCCACACCATACTACTACGCTTACACTTGATGCATGCTTTACATTACTACCCTTACCAATTAACACATAGGGTTTGTGCCACCACTGCTGGTTGGCTATTTTTGTAACAACTTAGAGCTACAAAGAAAGCTGTAGATAATAAGATATGGTCCCAACTTCTTGGAGACCTGCAGCCTGCTTTCTATGCTGTCCTTGACATAACCGTCTTTTGCATTTTCAGATTTCCACCTTCCATGCCTCTTAAACAGCCTATCTGGGACTCCTGCATTGGCAGCAGTGGTAGCTCCTCCCGATCTCAAACTGTGGAGTCCAAATTCTGCTGCTGAGAATCCTAAGCTGGTTAGCTTCTTGTTGTATAGGTCATTCATGCAGGTATAACTTATCTTACCAGATTGTCTGAGTATTTCACTACGTTTTGTGTTTTGAATTGCACAGAATAGGAAGCACTGGTCGTTACATCTTATGCCTGTCCTTTCTATATAGCACTCCAGCATAGCTACAGGGCATGTACTGGATCTGGTCGTGGCTATCAGCACTTCATCTTCTGAAAGCGAAAGAAACCTGCAAACCCAAGTAAGCAAGCAGTTTCCAGCCTTAGATCCGAGAGGGTGCCAGAGCCATTTGCATCTGCAACTATTGCCTCCAACATATCCACCATTATTGGCTCCTTCTTCACAACAGGCTTTATCAATTTGCATTGAAGCCCTCCTAGTGTAGCTCTTAGTACTAGGGGGTGGGATGAGGGAGTAATCAAACCCACACATGAGTGCACCCATGACAGTGCATTGCAAGCCTCCTTCACAGCAGACTTAGATTTGGTCTCCTCTCCCAGGTATTGAAGATACAAAACAAACTCATGCAGTCTAGCTGAGATCGGTGAGAGTTTGTAAGAAGCCGCCCATCTCTTCCACCTCCTGAAGGCACCAAGGTACCTCTTAACCGTGTTGTCTGCCCTGCTATGGAGGATGGTGTTAGGTAGCCTACTGGCCAGGTCCTTCAAATCGGGATGTGTCAGCTCGTCTAGTAGCTTCCAGCTTCCTTGCTTAAAGACATATGCAACAGTATAGCAGTAAACAATGAGGGAATTTAAAAATAATTAATTAATATCTCTTATGTAGCTATGAGGCTTGCATCACTAGCTGAACATACTTAGGTTAGGACATACAACATAGCACATATTGGGCTCCAGCTGTGACTGACAATCATAATAGACCCCTACAGGTCATACACACCAGCCTCTTTACTGTGGTCAAGGATAATACCTAACAGACTAATTCCTATGCCAAATGGGAAAGTCATACGTACCTAGTACCAATTATGGATTGTGGTTTCCTTTCACTGTGACCATCAAGCGGTGGGAGGTAAGGAGGGTCTACACCTTTGGGTCATACTCCAGCTTCTTGCTGTCAACCTTAAAGTTACTGGTGTACTTATGGGTTATACATACCAGCTTCTTGCTGTGACCCCAGTTAAATAGGGAACCTGCTTCCATCTTACACACAGGACATAACTAGTAGCCTCTTGCTGTGGCCAGGATAAGTAGGATTAGGTGATCATACATACCAGCTTCAGCTGTGATCAAAAATCATTCCACATAGGACTTAACAACCATATAATTTACTATATCAAGTTAGACAATATCTGACATAGCAAGCCTCCTCAGGGCATGTTGATCATATATACCAGCCTCACGCTGTGACCATTTACTTTTACTATGTACCCATTCTGTGTTTTCTAGTCACTTTTGTGGAACTCTAACCTAAGGGCTAATACTGGTGTATTTGGAAGACCTTTAAATAGGCTAGTACCTACACAGCCTGTTAGGCAGCTCCACCACAAACTCTGCTGAGTCCACCCCATTTGGGAAGATTAAAGACCAGAATGGGGATGACAACCACTGAGGAACTAACAAAGTACCCTTCGCACCACAGCTTTGGGCAAGTGTCATCGATATCTGACACATGCATAGTTTATTGCAAGCTTTTATGTACTTTGTTTTGTCTGTTACAGCACGTTGAAGGACATAATCCAATCAGCTGTATTCCATTGTAAACCACAGAATAATCAGTTGGTAGAGCGCTTTTCTTACATGCAATTGTTACAGTTAAGTCACAGGAATAAATCCTGCCAATGACAGATATATATTTTTTAGCATACATTTTGCTCTTTTGGTGCATACAGTACTTCCTTTTTTTGTTTATACAGTAGTAAGTTCACAGCATCCAGGTGCTTCACAGCATATGAGACTCTTGGGAAAGTATATAGCACATTAATGTGGTAGGTATAGGGCAGGCATATTTGTTTGTCTGTGTGTTTGTCCCATGCATTAAATAAGAGTAAATCATTTTGTAATTTCAGTTCTTCTTGATGTTAACTACTAGGCTACTGTACATTATAAAAATAATAACCAGATAGCATGTGTTTGTGTTATAATTTTTGCTTTAGCTTATAGTTCTGCTGTATAGATATTCGTGCATACTCATATCTCATTTCACTGTTGCAAGTCATAAGGCTCATGTATTGTGATGACATGATACAGTACGTTACAGGACATGAATGGTGCTGATGGATTTCCAATGCATTGATTTACATTACTGTGGTTAATGTGGGATCTAACATTGTCCTGCTTGTAGGGCAGTATAAGACAAATTTTCTCCTCTCTCCAACTTTTCAGAGATACACAGGCTGTAGGACTAGGCATACTACAGACCTTCAGCACTTGTGCTATAAAAGCCTTAATAACAAATACTGTAGACAGATGTAAACAGCATTGTGTGGCAAGCCTGAGCAGTTATAGAGATAATATGAATGGATTGCCATGTGCAGTGTTGTATACACTGTATTTCAGTGCTTTTTACTATTCCTACAGACAAATAATTTTGAAATTGATGATAATAATCAAGATTATTATGCACAGTGTTATCTATAGACATGAAAGAATTCTGAAATTGTTGATAATTTTAATCAAGGTCATCTATGTGCATGCCTAGCTTCAGTAAACATTTGCAGCTGCCCTACTGTGACACTGTTGAAGACCAAGCACTATCTGTGGGAGTGCATATAGCTTCTATTCTGACATCTCTCTCAGTCTTTGCTGGTTTCCATGGCCAGGTGTTTCCTTCTACGGATTCACATAGTCTCTAATCTGACCTCCCAGTGCCGATCCATTCCTTGCTCAAACCGAAAACGAGCATGTCTAGCTAGCTCTGTCTCTTCATTTTCTCAACCTCTCTTCTCTTTGTTCAGGTGTTTTAGACAGGTGATGAGCTCTTTCTCTCTGTTGTATTCTGTGTAGCTGATGCTTTCATCGACTCGTCATGTCTTCAGTTAACCATTCATTTGTATCTACTGTACTAGTACATGTACTGTTTGCACACTTGAAAGGCATGTCCATTGTATTAGATCATTTACAGCTGTTACAGTTACGGATGCACACGTACACGAAGCCACAACGTACTTACCATCTATGCAGAGTTCGCTCAGGCTCGTCCCAATAAATGAACAAATTGGTACATATAGATACCGGGCGTAGCTGGAATTTACAGAGAAAAAGCATTATCTGCATAAAGCATCAAGCAGTGTGACTTTATTGGTGTGCACAACACCTGAACCTGCTCATTCATTACTATTGTATATATGACCAATCCAGGCATAAATGGAAACCCATTTGCCATTGGGAAATTGGTTGACTGAATGAAGGTGTCGTGTACTGTTTGTTAAATTTTAATGTTTTAAGAATAGAAGTTATGATGTACAGGTAACACTATAAGCTTGATAAGCTGATGACTTGAAAATCGATGAAGAGCCGCAAAGTTGATGCAGCATTTCCCAAAAACTAGTGCTAATGAAGTCATCACCTGCCATGCTTGCCATCCACCAGGTCAAAATTTTAAAACTTTAGGAATCCCAGGGCAGACTATGAAAGTGGGGTTCTATACTTTATGGGGCTTGTTTAATATAGCTACTGTAGCTATGGGGGTAATTAGCTACACAACCCAACAGCAAGCTGGCCAGAACTCTTAAATTACCTGAATTCACCCCTCTACCTTTACTAAGTTGCACCTATGTGTTATACTAGAGGTTCACTTATGCCTAATCAGTTTGCTGTGGTGGTAGCAAGGAGTATGTCAGTTATCTCAACACATTGTCTAATATTCCCACATAATTTTATACTCACGTTTGTCACTATGCAACATTCTAAATGATGAGCAACATGGCTTCCATCATGCCCACTCCTCTGAACCACAATTCCTTTTGACCATTAATGGCCTGGCAGTTAATTTAACTAACTGAGGACAAACAGATGTCATAATGTTAGATTTTTCTTAAGCCTTTTATAAGGTTTCCCACGAACTGCAAGTTACAGAACTATGGTATCCGGGGCAACACACTAGAATGGCTGAAGCAGTTTCTTACAGACAGATCTCAATGAGTAGTAATAAATGGTGAACATGGTGATCCAGCCAGAGCGACATCTGGAGTCCCCCAAGGCACCATCCTTGCCCCTTTATTATTCCTACATTATAGATGTCTTACTGTACACCTCCATCGAATAAGACTTATTACACAACAAGTCTTTCGTGACGTAATCCACACTAAGTACTTTGGTGTGGTTCTTGACTCAAAACTTTCCTGGTCACAACACATCACAGATCTCTAACAAAACTAACAGAGTCAAAGGTTTTTACAGCAAAATCTTCAAAAACTGTCCTCCATCAATTAAAGCAAACTGTTACAAATCATTAGTTAAACCTATTTTAGAGTATATGATTGCGTTGTGTGGGCACCACATACAAATAAAGACATATCTCTTATCAAATCAGTCCAAAGACGTGCTGCAAGGTTTGTTTTTAACAACTATTCCACCACTTCAAGTGTTACTGAAATTTTACAAAGACTAAAATAGAAGCCACTGGTACATTATCAGAGCCAGCTAAAAGCCATCACCATGTTCAACAATCCTATCGATATACCTGCCAGCATCCATCTAATGCTGCTTTCATCTGATCATTATACCGGAGGTCACCAAATGAGGTTTCAGCAACCAATGATAAGAATCACCTCCTATCTGTACTCATCCTTTCCTCCTCAATAAAAATTTGGAACTCATTAAGTGATGATATTGCATTATTCACAACACAGGAAGTCTGGAACAGTACAGTTTAAACAGAAACTAGCTGGGCTAGACTTGAGTGTTTAATCATTTATTGTAATTTATCAAATTGTTTATCTGTGCTTTTATACTCTTATTAGAGGTTTTGCACAGCAAATTAAAAAAACGATAATAATAATGCTGTTGATATTTAGCCAGACATTGCTGTTTTTAATAAAAACTCAGAAAAAATCGTGACACCAAAAGGTATAAGAAATGAAGGAAAAAGTGTGATGTGACCAAGGCTCGAACCCACACATCCAGGTTTGCAGTGCTCACGCTCTACCGGTGCTTGCTGGCTACTCCTCTTGTTTTTGTACAACAGTATTTAAATGTTACAAATATAAAATAAGGTAAGCGCGGGTAATTCCAGACAGCGACTAATTCCAGACACTTATATCGTTCTCAACAATGGTGGAATCCCTAGGCCTATAATTTGGTATGCTAATGCAGTGTCCTATGGCCTATCTACAAACCAAAATTGAAGCGAATCCGTTTTTCCATTGCGAAGTTTGACACGGATTTATAGCGTGATCATGGGTATTTTTGTTCAAACACTTTGAAAATGTTAATCTAACCAGGCAGCCCAAGCTCATATTTTCAATTTTCAAACATTTATAAGAAGATCATACCCTCGGGTAATTGCATAGCAAAAAGAATCCATGCAGTACAGGCTAAGTGGCAGTCGATTTTTCAGCAGCTGTTCTATTGAAATACAAAGAAAATATTCGCGAATTACATGAACTTTTTAAAATACGCACTGCCGCTTCCTACCAAAGGGTATGAACTTTCTACTTAATTTATAAGCTCCAGATGAGTGGTACTTAGTCTCTATACTTTTAAAGAGGATTGGTAACCTGTAGAAGGTGCTACTTCTTTGTTATTCGAAATGTCCGGAATTAGCCGCATGTTGTATTTTTACATGCTGTTAAATTTCTGCTCATAACTCCTCAGCAGTTGATTGTATCAAAATGAAATTTGTACTGCAGATGCACCATAAAATAGGCTTTAAAATGATTTCTAGAGTTTGTGCTAACTCGTTGTGAGTACAGTTTTAGAGTGATTTTATCAAAGAGGCCCGGAATTACCATCATTTACCTTACTATACAAGTATAAGAAAAAATTAGGAATTTTAAATTAGAGTAGGGACAGTGTATAGTGCTGCAATAAAAAGTACTGAAACAAGCTGGATCGGAGTAGTACATAATGTCCAAATACTGTAAAACAATAAGAAGTGAATATCCCTACTGTGCTATACTCAATGCACAGTAGGGATATTCACTTCTTATTGTTTTACAGTATTTGGACATTATGTACTACTCCGATCCAGCTTGTTTCAGTACTTTTTATTGCAGCACTATACACTGTCCCTACTCTAATTTAAAACTCCTAATTTTTTCTTATACTTGTTTGTGAAGCTTTTTTGCAAGCTTGTGACCACTAAATAGTGTGCTTTTCACAAAACTAGTCACAATATTTTAAGAGTTAATCACAGCACGATTATACTAGATTATGACTCACACTATAACAACTGATCAATGGGCGTGGCTCTACATAAGCCGGCAGACAGTAATTTATGTAAGTGGGTGTGGATTTTGCATACCTACACACTGATGAATTGGCGTGGCTACCATATGTCTAGACAGTAATCGTGGCTACCATATGTCTACAGACAGTAATTTACGTTAGTGGGCATGGCTCATGAAAGAAGTAGAGCTACGCTATGACGTGTAGTAACACGTCCACATTTAATTTAGCATGTGGAGTCAGAACCAAATAATCTGTAAAGCAGGACCTGGATGACCCGACTTGGTTTAACATTGTTACTAAATAAACTATATTTATTGACTTACACATTGCTATATAGTTCGCCGTGAGTTGCTCTCTCTGATCAATATCAACAGCGAGTCACATACGCGTGTATTTTTGGTGCATGTGTATTCGAATAGTTTGATGCAATATACACTGGTATGGAAGCCATACTGTAGTCTATTAACACTCAGCGGTAGAACCTTGACTGATGGCCATGATAAAAGGTAAGACAATAGCGCAAGCATTGTATGTTTATCAATATACCAAAGGTTTTTTCTTAAGCGAACTAGAAATGTTTCTGCAAAAGAATTAGGGCTGTAGCTGTAGCGAGTTTTCCGCTACGCTTGACTGAAGGCATCAGGCAGGCAGGCAGGCAGGCAGGCAGGCAGGCAGGCAGGCAGGCAGGCAGGCAGGCAGGCAGGCAGGCAGGCAGGCAGGCAGGCAGGCAGGCAGGCAGGCAGGCAGGCAGGCAGGCAGGCAGGCAGGCAGGCAGGCAGGCAGGCAGGCAGGCAGGCAGGCAGGCAGGCAGGCAGGCAGGCAGGCAGGCAGGCAGGCAGGCAGGCAGGCAGGCAGGCAGGCAGGCAGGCAGGCAGGCAGGCAGGCAGGCAGGCAGGCAGGCAGGCAGGCAGGCAGGCAGGCAGGCAGGCAGGCAGGCAGGCAGGCAGGCAGGCAGGCAGGCAGGCAGGCAGGCAGGCAGGCAGGCAGGCAGGCAGGCAGGCAGGCAGGCAGGCAGGCAGGCAGGCAGGCAGGCAGGCAGGCAGGCAGGCAGGCAGGCAGGCAGGCAGGCAGGCAGGCAGGCAGGCAGGCAGGCAGGCAGGCAGGCAGGCAGGCAGGCAGGCAGGCAGGCAGGCAGGCAGGCAGGCAGGCAGGCAGGCAGGCAGGCAGGCAGGCAGGCAGGCAGGCAGGCAGGCAGGCAGGCAGGCAGGCAGGCAGGCAGGCAGGCAGGCAGGCAGGCAGGCAGGCAGGCAGGCAGGCAGGCAGGCAGGCAGGCAGGCAGGCAGGCAGGCAGGCAGGCAGGCAGGCAGGCAGGCAGGCAGGCAGGCAGGCAGGCAGGCAGGCAGGCAGGCAGGCAGGCAGGCAGGCAGGCAGGCAGGCAGGCAGGCAGGCAGGCAGGCAGGCAGGCAGGCAGGCAGGCAGGCAGGCAGGCAGGCAGGCAGGCAGGCAGGCAGGCAGGCAGGCAGGCAGGCAGGCAGGCAGGCAGGCAGGCAGGCAGGCAGGCAGGCAGGCAGGCAGGCAGGCAGGCAGGCAGGCAGGCAGGCAGGCAGGCAGGCAGGCAGGCAGGCAGGCAGGCAGGCAGGCAGGCAGGCAGGCAGGCAGGCAGGCAGGCAGGCAGGCAGGCAGGCAGGCAGGCAGGCAGGCAGGCAGGCAGGCAGGCAGGCAGGCAGGCAGGCAGGCAGGCAGGCAGGCAGGCAGGCAGGCAGGCAGGCAGGCAGGCAGGCAGGCAGGCAGGCAGGCAGGCAGGCAGGCAGGCAGGCAGGCAGGCAGGCAGGCAGGCAGGCAGGCAGGCAGGCAGGCAGGCAGGCAGGCAGGCAGGCAGGCAGGCAGGCAGGCAGGCAGGCAGGCAGGCAGGCAGGCAGGCAGGCAGGCAGGCAGGCAGGCAGGCAGGCAGGCAGGCAGGCAGGCAGGCAGGCAGGCAGGCAGGCAGGCAGGCAGGCAGGCAGGCAGGCAGGCAGGCAGGCAGGCAGGCAGGCAGGCAGGCAGGCAGGCAGGCAGGCAGGCAGGCAGGCAGGCAGGCAGGCAGGCAGGCAGGCAGGCAGGCAGGCAGGCAGGCAGGCAGGCAGGCAGGCAGGCAGGCAGGCAGGCAGGCAGGCAGGCAGGCAGGCAGGCAGGCAGGCAGTAGAAAATTCCGTTTAATATATATATTTTTTAAATTCTGTAGCAACTTGACAGAAATGCTTCGGGTCGACCTGAAGACACTTTT
Organism: Dysidea avara; assembly: GCF_963678975.1. Taxonomy (NCBI): domain Eukaryota; kingdom Metazoa; phylum Porifera; class Demospongiae; order Dictyoceratida; family Dysideidae; genus Dysidea; species Dysidea avara. Next base: position 46,743,298 of record NC_089272.1, read on the forward strand.
GGGCTTGGTTTTACCCAACCAATACTGTCATGTCATTGTGAGGAAAATTCGTGGCAGGTTTTTGGGTTATATAATATCACGGATCGCCCCCACACCTTCGATGTCCCTACTATACAGTACTATCGTACTGTATGATAGTCTAACCCACGCCAGTGAAGAAGAAACCAAAGCTGAACCCGACCCTAAGGCTAACCTGACGTTAGCCTGTTAAACATAATGATGACTTTCACTGTCTGTATGAAGGTAAGTTTTTGGGTGAGTTCGGAGTTGGCCCGGCTTCCCCTGGACACTCGCTACACTCGCTCCAGCCCTAGCTCACCTCGAACTCACCCAAAAACGTACCTTCATACAACTAGTGTGTTTGGTATTTGAGTTATAGGTGACACTTCCTAACGTTTATACAACAAACGACCGGCTAAATATTTGCGCCGTGACCGGTGATCGGCTAAATAAGGTAAGTGCAGGTAATTCCGGACAGCGGCTAATTCCGGACACTTAGATTGTTCTCAACAATAGTAGAATCCCTGGGCCTATAATTTGGTGTGCTAATGCAGTGTCCTATGGCCTATCTAAGGCCCCTATTTGGTGATTATTAGTTTCTCATCCAGCCTTTCTAATTATTATGATGCGGGCGGGAGGGTATTACCATTATGCCATTATTTTATAATATTAACATACTGATGTACAGACCTTGTCCAAATTGTCTTTCTTTCTTACTACAAACGTTTCCTTCACCAGCTGATTCTACTTTTCGTAATCGCCAACTGTTTTTCGACAGTCAACTAAAAGCCTGCTTTGATGAAGTCGATAGAACACGATTGCAACTGGTACTGCAGCAATTTGCTAAGGAAAACAACAGTTCTCCTGGCGATATATAGCGCATTGTAGCGTTCATGAACAAAAAAATTATATCAGTTTGGTATCACATGTTCTTCTGAGCATGCACAGAGTAAATAATGGCTTACCATGCGGTAGCTTAAGAAGGATGCGGGCGCTGGATGAGAAACTAATAATCACCAAATAGGGGCCTAAAAACCAAAATCGAAGCGAAACCGTCATTCCACCTTGAAGTTTGACACGTATTTGTAGCGAAATCACGGGTAGTCTTGTTCAAAAACTTTGAAAATGTTTATCTAACCAGGCAGCCAAAGCTCATATTTTCAATTTTCAAAGATTTTTATGAAGATCATACTCTCGGCTAATTGCATATTAAAACTCATAAGAATCCATGCCGCACAGGCGGAGTGGCAGTCGATTTTTCAGCAGCTGCTCGGTTGAAATACAAAGAAAATATTCGCGAATTACATAAACTTTTAAAAATACGCATTGCTGCTTTCTCCCAAAGGGTATGAACTTTCTACTTGATTTATAAGCTGCAGATGAGTGGTACTTTAGCCTCCATACTTCAAAGAGGTTTGGTATAACCTGTGGAAGGCGCTACTGACTTGTTATTCGAAGTGTCCGGAATTAGCCGCATGCTGCATTTTTACACGCTGTTAAATTTCGGCTCATAACTCCTCGGCAGTTGATTGTATCGAAACGAAATTTGTACCGCAGATGCACCATAAGATAGGCTTTAAAACGATCCCTAGAGTTTGTCTTAATTCGTTGTGAGTGCAGTGTTAGAGCGACTATACTAAAGATTGTCCGGAATTACTCTCATTTACCTTATAATTTGTAATAATAATAAGGTGCCGGATCGAGCGATCGAGCGTCATGATTGTTGAGATGATCTAGTACTATAGTTTACAAGTGCTCTGACACGCATCATTACGACACATTGTACATACAGTACCTCATCGTGTACACACTGTGGCATCTTATCAATTCTCCGTTCTTTAGGTCCCTCACTCGAGCTTTTGTGATGAAGTCGCTGACGATCCCCGCTTACCCACTCACTAGTTAAAACCAGCGAAAGCAAGCAAAGGGAGAGAGTAGGCCACATAGCTTCAGCTAAGTTACACCGTACTCGCAGCAGATCAGCGTTTCAGATCCAGCAACTGAAAATGCACATGAATACTAAACCGAACTGATAAGAATACAGTGTGGGCTCGCGTGCCAGACGGTTTGTGTGGTATGTGTGGGTGGGAAGGGGTGATGTAATCCCGTTGGATCAGGACAGTGTTTATTCTAGGGCCGTTAGGGCTCAGACACACACGGACACACCGTACTATTACTGTAGCTATTTCACAAGTTTTGAACGATTTCAGTTTTCCAGTTTCAGTTTTCAATTTCCACTGTTTCCAATGTCCTGAGTCTCCTGACACACCCTTTAATTGTGAGTGGCCACTACACCATATGCTTGTTTTTTAAAATGGCACACAAAACTTATCAAAAACGTTCTCAGATTCAATCTCAGAGTGCCTCAATAAGTAAAGTTTCCCAAGGTTAAATATTGCGAACACGTTCAACCTTAAAATTCTCTCAGATTCAGTATCAGATCATCAGTTTTTTTTAATCTCCTAGGGTACATTAATTATACTATCCTTGAAAACTGGGCACATAAGTGAAACATGTGTTTCAGTGAATTCTTATGAATTACTAATAATGAAGACATTGTCAAGTTTCAATATTCCATTCAAAATTCACAGATTAGAGAAGTACAGCAAGCCAAATAATTAGGCGTGATGCTAAACAACGACAAGCTTACATGGTCCGACCACATCCAAATTATAACTAAAAAGGCAAGTTCATCATATTATAGTTTTATACGATGGAACTTTAATACTTGCCCAACCAACATCAAGAACTCACTCTATTTAAATCTTGTAAGACCTATTCTATATAGAGTATGCATGCAGTATTTGGTCACCACATTGCAAAAATGATATTCAACTCATTGAAGCTGTCAAGAGAAGAGCAGCTAGGTTTGCTGTTAACTGTATCAGAGTGTTACTAGCATCCTACAACAGCTAGACTGACCAACTTTACATGAAAGAAGAGACCATATGAAATTGATAATGATGTATAAAATCATCCATGGACTTATTTATATCCAGCATAATTTACCACTAACTTACCAAGGGCGGCCCCAGGAATTTTGGTGACTGGTTTTCAAACTTTTGCTATATACGCAAATTTAAATCTAGGGGGTATGGGAGCAAGATTTTCCAGAAAATTGTGTAATTTGAAATTGAATCTGGTAGCAATATTGACAGTTTAATAGAATTATGTTAGATATAATGAAGGCTGCTTAATTGTGCTTGCTTCTGGTACAGTATCAGGTGCAGACTAAAGAGTTAAGGGACAGAGAAAATTTGACATTTGAAGCATACAACAGACATGCATGTTGTTCTGGGGGTCTTGGGACATGCCCCCAAGAAAATTTTCAGATTTTAACACTCTGGTATAAGATTTTGGACTATTTTTTACTGTGTTGACACAGGTAAATAAAGTAGCTAGCTAGCTATTTAACAGTTCTTAAGAGAAATACAAAATGTGGCTGTTCTATTAGAGTGGTTGACTGCTCTATTAGAGTATTTCGATCTGAACTTGTAAAAATATAATTTTGATTACCTGAATACACTTGACCAGTTTCTGGAAACCTCAGAAACCCCCCTAGATCCGCTCCTGCTTACTCCAACTTAAACAACATCTCCTGAGGCTATCCTCATAGATTCATTTAGCCAGCTACCAGGGTTGGCTCATATAAACATTCATTTTTCCATCAACTATTTGTATGTGGAACAGGTTACCAAGTATAACGATGATGTCAGAAAACCTTGTCTCAATTCAAGAACAGTTTAAGTAATCTCTATAAATAATTTGTACTTTTACACTCAACTTTGAATTCTGTACAATAATCATTAAACTAACAAATATTCCCATACATAAAGCAATGGCTATTCAACATCTGAGAATTATTATTATTATTATTATTATTTACCTATACTGTACAACTTCAGAAATGAAGAAAAATGTACAGACAAATCACAAAAAAAAAAATAATTCAATACAATAAGTAAATTATAATTTAATTATAGATTTAAATACTTCAAGTGAATTAGAGTCTTTAGCTAGGTTAGGTAAATCATTCCAAAGTGAAATTGTTGCTGGAAAAAATGAGGACTGATATGAGGTCTTTGATGCTTGCAATGATAGGAGGTTAAAAGGATGATAATTTCTTGTACTGGAATATGTTGCAAAGTTAGTATACAAATCAAATGGGATATCAATTTCATTGTGGATAATTTTGTACATCATGGATAATCTTAATTTTAATCGTCTGCTTTCAAGTGATTCCCAGTCCAGCTGGTCCATAAGGTTAGTTACGCTAACAGTAGGGTCACGTGTGTATGTATTGGTCACAAACCGGGCTGCTCTTCGTTGTATCTGCTCTAACCGGGATATTAAGGTAGACTGCCAGGGTGCCCACACTGTTGCAGCATATTCGAGTTGGGAACGAATAAATACGGTGTATGCTAATTTCTTAGCATGGATTGAGGCACATGAGATATTACGTTTGAGAAATCCCAATGTTTTGTTGGCTTTAGCTGTTATGTAGTTGACATGCATGTTCCATTTTAGGTCTGATTGGATGATGACACCTAAGTACTTGCAACTGTCAACTTGGGACAAGGGAGAGTTATCCATGTAATAGGTTCTTGAGATAGTATAAAGCTTACTTAGGGTTACACTCATGCTGTGACATTTATCTACGTTGAGTTTCATTTGCCATATCGAGGCCCATTCCATAAAGGAGTTAATGTCGCTTTGGAGTAAAATAGCATCTTCTGTACATTTAATTTGTCTGTATAATATGCAGTCATCAGCAAATAGTCTTATTGTGGAGTGTTTGATGACTTCTGGTAGATCATTTATGTATATTGAAAACAGTATGGGACCTAGGACTGTGCCTTGTGGAACTCCGGAAGTAACTGGAATTGGAGAAGAAATTGAGCCATCTATGATTACTTGTTGATGACGATTTGTTAGAAAAGATTTAATCCACTGATAAATATTGTTGTCTATGCCATACCATTTCAACTTATAAAGTAAACGCTGATGAGGAACCTTGTCGAAGGCTTTGGCAAAGTCTGTATAAATAATGTCGGACTGAATACCATTGTTGTGGTTCAACATCAGATCATGTACAAATGCAATTAATTGTGATTCACAAGATCTATTTCTTCTGAAACCATGTTGCGAGTCAGAGAGAATATTGTTAGACTGTAGATGGTGCATTATTTGTGACGCTAAAATATGTTCAAAGATTTTGCTACTGATAGAAGTTAATGACACTGGTCTGTAATTGGGGGCAGAGCTCTTATCCCCCTTCTTGTGTACTGGGACAATATTAGCAATTTTCCAATCTTGCGGGACTAGGCCTGAATCCAGAGAGTGCTGAAAAATGATTTGGAATATAGGGGCAAGTTCGCTGTGTGCCTCTTTGAGGACCCTTGCACTGATGTGATTAGGACCAGAGGCTTTGTGAACATCTAGGGGCAAGTTCGCTGTGTGCCTCTTTGAGGACCCTTGCACTGATGTGATCAGGACCAGAGGCTTTGTGAACATCTAGGCCAACTATTATTATTATTATTATTATTTATTACAGGTAATTTATAAGGCTAAACAGCCTGTTACACCTGATCAACAGGTAAAAAAAGTACAAGTAGACTAATTACATACATTTATACATAGTGTTAGATGAATATTGGTCAATCAATTTCTTAAAATCATCAACTGATGCTGCACATGCTACTTCTTGGGGTAAATTATTCCATGGTTCAACAACTCTTCTTGTAAAAAAATATTTCCTGGCATCTGTTCTTGAAAAATATTTAAATAGCTTAAATGTATGACCTCTGGTATGGGTAATGGGTGAAAAAGTAAAAAAATCAGAATGGTCTATATCATACTTATCATGTAGCATATTGTAGACAGCAATCATGTCACCTCTATAACGTCTATAATGTAATGATGGCAAGTTAAGTACTTTCAATCGTTCCTCGTAGTCAAGATTTCTTATAGATTTGATCATTCTAGTTGCTTTCCGTTGGATTTTTTCTAAATTTTGGATGTCTGTTTTATAGTAAGGTCCCCAAACCAAGTTACCATATTCTAAAATAGGACGTACTATTGATTTGTATAAACATGTAAATGAATCTACAGAAATATCCGAAAAGGTCTGTTTAATAAGGCCAAGAAGTCTATTAGCCTTATTAACCACTGCCGAACACTGACTATGAAACTTGAGATTACAATCAATCAACACCCCCAAATCCTTTTCCTCATTTACCTTAACAATGTCCATCCCATCCATCTTATAATAATATCTTGGATTAAACTGACCTATATGTAGTATTTTACATTTAGAAATGTTGAAAGGCAACTGCCACATTACTGACCATTCAATGCAAGCATTAATATCATCTTGCAGGGAGGATATTGGGTTAGCACGACTAATGCTGGAATATATTTTTGTGTCATCTGCAAATAAAAGAACTTTATTCCTTAATAATGATGGCAGATCATTGATGAAAATTGCAAAGAAGAGAGGACCCAAGACTGATCCTTGAGGTATTCCACTAATTACATCACTCCAACCAGACATTGAACCATTCACAATCCAAGTTTACCTTGCTTCTTAGTTGTTTTCTAAATAGTATGCTTAACTCGTCCTTAAATTCAGTTTTAGTTCCAGTTTATATCCAGTTTACTGGCATGCACAGCCAGCCAGATTTTAAATTAATCTCAGAAAGCCTGATTCCACGCCTAAACAAAGTTTCTTGTTTTACCATAAACTGAAATACTCTAATATTCATTTTCTATTTCTTGGAAGGCATTTTCACCCATGCAGATCTTTTAATTTTGCTAGTGCTTTGTGGTATCATACAATGATGGTCATGTATGATACAATATCTCAGTGATTTCACACAACTTGTTTATTCAACAGATTGAACTATGCAGTGCACTACTAAATTAAATAGAATAATCATGTAAATGGTTGTCCTAGATACATCATTACTTCATCACTACTACACTCATGCATCAAGCTCTATAGCTACCAACCATAGGATCTGGCTTCACCCAATCTCCTTAAATGACTAACCAGTTTGGCAACTATGTTTCAACTGTTTTACATAGCTGTGAACTTAGACAACTATACATATATAATATGTACAGACTTTCTTCTTACTGAGTTAGCCTTCTACAAGCATTTCAATATACATTACATACTCAGCTGCACAACACCTACACTACAGTAGCTACACAATACCCATTGACGACAGTTGTTTATGAGAAATATAAGTAGCCTCCTTGTGTCAATATAGCTATGTATTAGACTCCCTAAAACACATCCTAGTTAGCTAATTTGTCACTAAATATATAGCTACACATAATAAGTAGCTACAGTAGCTAGTTAGCGTGGGAAAACTCTAGGCTGATGAACTGCATAGCTACGTGTATAATACAACAAGTATAAGAAAAATTAGGAATTTTAAATTAGATCTAGAGTAGGGACAGTGTATAGTGCTGCAATAAAAAGTACTGAAACAAGCTGGATTGGAGTAGTACATAATGTCCAAACACTATAAAACAATAAGAAGTGAATATCTCTACTGTGAAACAATAAGAAGTGAACATCCCTACTGTGCTACACTCAATGCACAGTAGGGATATTCACTTCTTATTGTTTCACAGTATTTGAACATTATGTACTACAATATTCCGATCCAGCTTGTTTCAGCACTTTTATTGCAGAACTATACACTGTCCCTACTCTAATTTAAAATTCCTAATTTTTCTTATACTTGTTTGTGAAGTTTTTTGCAAGCTCGTGACCACTAAATAACTAGCGTGCTTTTCACAAAACTGGTCACAAAGAGTTAATCACAGCACTATTATGACTCATACAATAACAACTGATCAGTGGGCGTGGCTCTACATAAGCCTGCAGACAATAATGGACGTGGATTCGTGCATACCTACGGACTGATGAATGGGCGTGGCTACCATATGTAGGGTCCGCAAACCAAAAAATCGATATCTTCAAATTAGCTTATAAACTATAGTCATGTGTAGGGGTAGGTCTAATCAAGAAAACACTAGAGCGGCAGCAAATTTCATCCATCTCTTCTAGTGAAAATAACGCGAAATACCTTGTATTCGATCGATTTTTCACCGTCGTATTTTACATTGTTATTTTTTAGGCCAAAACTCTCTCTCAAGCTTTGAGAGGTTGTCCACTCTTACTATGGAGTATAGGTAGTTTAATATAATTAATTAATATTTGGTAGTGACGTCGCGCGCATTGCCGATCGGCGAAAAAAAAGACGTTTCGTGATCTGGAGCACAGCAGACTTGCAGGAAATACTGCAACATTTACTGCAGTGATCACCTCCAAGTCAAGTACCTGTGTGCAGAATATGGTGTGGATTGAAGTTTGCTGACCATCTGGCTGAGACCAGCGTCACCCGATTTAGACAAAAATTCCTCCGCGATCCAACTAATAATGCAGTCTCATGCACATAAGCACCTTTAAGTGTGTTGAATTATGGAAATGATTACTAATCCCAAGCACAAACTTCTAGCGAAGGCTATATTACGTACACTTTAAGCAATAACGGCGTGCTAAACGCGATTTACTGTATATTGCCAAAGCCACCCTCTCATAACTAATATCTAATTTTACGGGAAAATGTGGAATATACTTGACAACTACTCTGAGTGTAGTTAAATAATCATTTTGTGATTGTTGGTTTAAAATTTCAGTAGTGAAATCATGTATAAAAATCATTTTCTGACTGCTCTATAAGAATATCTGACTGCTCTATTGGATAGTTATAGCTACATTGCATTGGTGTAAACAGACCTATATAATTTGATACATGCAGGCATATAGCTGTATACTGCATGCTACAATAAAATTATTGTGCCTTTTTGAAAAATATCTTCTTCCTCACACTCAACAGGTGGTATAGTCTAGACATACACTAGCATCTGCATGATTATATGCAATGTACTACATTTAGAATGCGCATGCTAAGCCCACTTATGCATGCATGGGAGCAATATTAGCAATAATTATAGTAGCTATCAAAAGCATATTTGCTCCAATTGATGGTAATTCAATTAATGCAAGAAATTCGTGAAATGCAGAAATATACTTACGAATCATATTAATTTGCAACAAACAGTGGAAAGTTTAAAATGTGCTCAGCATTCACCACAAGTCATTAACACAGCTGAAACCCTTAAGATATTGAGTACTTGATTCTCTTCAGAATTGACCAAGTAATTATGCACTTACGTATACGAGGATCATCCCTAAATGAATCATGAGTGCATGGCATATCTTCAATTAATGCTCACAATATACACTCTATAGAGCCATTTGTATCACAAAGTATTGAGGATGTACATATGCAACTATACATAAATTTTAAATTAACTATACCTACTTCTAACTAGATCATCGTGTGCTGTGTAATTTATTATACTGTTATGATAGCAAACTTTGCCTACATTTAATCCATCCAGGAATGTGTATAACACATGCTGTAAAGACATGCAGTTTTGGGTATACCTGTTAAATTGCCATCTACCAAGCACCAAGAAGTATACTCTTGCTCATCTGTTTCTTCATAGTGGAATTAATTCACTGTTTCAGTAACTTGTATATATTTCTTTTATATCTTAAACTTTTCTCAAAGCTTCCAGTATATCTTAAGATCGCATTGACAGTTACAATCAAAATTTCTTCCAAACCACAAATAACTAAACTTCATTTTTAGAGATTTTGTGTTATGGAAGTAATAGCTACTATGTTTTTAATATTTTGCAATGGGTGTGATAATAGCTAGTAGACATGGTTGAGACTGAATAAGTTGGTACTTTAGTGCTAAATTATAACCACTAGGAAATATCACAGCTTTGTATGATATAGTTCTCCATGCTGATGTGAATTCAAGGAATGTAAAATTTTTCCTGGGAAGCATACCACCAAACCTTGCATGCTATTGTATTGAGTATCACATAAAAGGAGATGACCAGATAAGCTCTGATTTAACTATCAAAAAGTGCTACAGTATGTCGGATAACCTGCATGTATACGTATATATATGTATATATATATTTATTACTGCATGTGCAGTAATCAAAAGATTAAAAACGCACAGGTGTGATCATAAAAGTTACTTAAGTTATTACAAAACTCATTAGGGGTAGAGGAATTAATTACATCAGCAGGGAGTTGGTTCCATAATTTGATGGTTGATGGGAAAAGGGAAAATTTGTATGCATCAATTAAGAGTCATTGGTTGGTGATAGTAGCCACTCCTTAAACTTGAAAGTTTAGGGGTGTGTATAGCTATAATATAGATCTAGCCATTTACTCAAGACCTCTGGACTCCATCCTTGCTACAGAAAAGATCATCTTACTGTGCTCACAGTGATGTATAATCATATCAAGTCAGTGATATTATGCTGAGTGCCGTAAAACTTTTATTACAAGAGTTTTGGTTTTGCACAATAAATTAGATTTTTAATGGTCGGTAGCCTTGAGCTAGCGGACCATCAATACTGTATCCTAAAGATTTATAAATTGTACATCCCTTATTCTATACTTGTATGCATGCAGTACTGTAAAGTTATAATCAACCCGAGGAATCAACCAATCAACCTTTACTTTATTGGCTAAGCGTAAAATTTACCGTCAGTAATCTAAGTTATGGGATCTGGTACTTACCAGATTACCTTTAGTGCAATTGTATACAAACTCACTTCTATTGTTGTACAACCATGTACACCTGTAACATTGCACTATAAAGCTAATAATTGAATTAATTGAAGCCTTTGCTGTAAGTTTATACTTGTTCTGAGCGATCATTTCTATAATTCAACACACTTAAAAGTGCTTATGTGCACGAGACTGCAGTATTTGTTGGATCGCGGAGGAATTTTTACTAACTCTGGCGACGCTGGTCTCAGCCAGATGGTCAACAAACTTCAATCCACACCATGTTCTGCACACAGGTACTTGGCTTGGAGGTGATCACTGTAGTAAATGTTGCAGTATTTCCTGCAAGCCTGCTGTGCTCCAGATCACGAAACGTCTTTTTTTTCGCCGATCGGCAATGTGCGCGACGTCACTACCAAATATTAATTAATTATATTAAACTACCTATACTCCATAGTAAGAGTGGACAACCTCAAAGCTTGAGAGAGAGTTTTGGCCCAAAAGAACAACATTGCAAATTACGACGACGAAAAATCAATCGAATTAAAGGTGTTTTGCGTTATTTTCACTAGAAGAGATGGACGAAATTTGCTGCCACTCTAGTGTTTTCTTGATTAGACCTACCCCTACACATGACTATAGTTTGTAAGTTAATTTGAAGATATCGATTTTTCGGTTTGCGGACCCTACCATATGTCTACAGACAGTAATACAGATATGCAGTAATTTACGTTAGTGGGCATGGTTCACGAAAGAAGCAGAGCTACGCTATGACGCGTAGTAACACGTCCACATTTAATTTATCACGTGGGGTCAGACCCAAATAATCTGTAAAGCAGGACCTGAAATTGGCTGAATGACCCGACTCAGTTTAATATTGTTACTATATTGACTTACACATTGCTATATAGTTCGCCGTGAGTTGCTCTCTCTGATCGATGTCAACAGCGAGTCACGTACGGCGTACAGTGGCGTAGCCCAACCCGGACAAGCCAGGGCAATGGGACTATTTTGCCCCACCATCAGCTACCCAGAGCCCTGAGCAATTAAAGACGTGGGCTGGATTAAAATTAACTATTGTACAAGAATGCCGGTAGATACTTATTTTCATCAACATTTTTCTTTCCGACTATTCAATAGACAGAGATGGGATTATCAAAGGGATTTTCCCTTTGAGTAACCCGATTGTGTACAAATATCACTGTAAATTCAGAAGTGTGAAGTTCATACTGATGGTATGACTCCTGTGGTCGCTTAGTGTGGTTGTCATACTTCTGAAGTATGAGTACTGATCACACTAAGCCACCGCAGGAGTCATACCATCAGTATGAACATCACACTTCTGAATTTGCAGTGATAGGAGGCAATAAATAGAAGCGAGATCATGTGATTACAAAAATACCATGCTCCATTGTGACAATGAGTGAAGGACAAGGATTATTATTAACTCTTCCAGTATAGTGGGATGAACAGTTAACAATTGGATTGACTTGTGTAACTATTGGTGCAGTCAAAACTCGAATTGGAGAATAGAGGTGAGATATTTGAGGTATTAACACTCGGCTAACCACGTAGATACTACTAAGTGATACATCATTCAAATGGTATGGAATGCTTATTCGATCAGCAATTGTTTTCTCTTTTTTTATTTCTAGGCTGATACTGGCAAAGCAGTCATCACGTGATACAGCACCATAAGTGCCTCGTGCTTTAATTAAGGTTTCTTCCAAGTCTGGTATTAAGACGGAGATGTGCATGTATATGGAATAAGAAGGCCAATAGCTAGTATTCACCTAGAGTAAGGTTAAAGTACATTAGTCATGCATACGGCAGTGTAGGTAAAGCATATGTAGTGATGCATACACCTTTTAAAATGCTGTATTGATGTCCATATGAAGATGGGCATGTGTATGTGTGTTGCATGGTTGAAGGGCTTGCCCACCCAGTGCTCTGGCATGGCAAAAAGTCTGGCTACGCCACTGACGGTGTATGTTTTTGGTGCACGTGTATTCGAATAGTTTGATGCAATATACACTGGTATGGAAACCGTACTGTAGTCTATTAGCACTCAGCAGTAGAACCTTGACTAATGGCCATGGTAAAGAAGGATAAAAGGTAAGACAATAGTGTAAGCATTGTATGTTTATCAATATACCAAAGGTTCATATTAAAACTACTCTGTACATTTTGTCAAATCACAGCCAAAACCTCAATGGTCAATTTTTTTCCCCTTAATTCTAATGAAGTGATCATTAAAATGATGTGATATCTACTTTATAACCCTTTCACCATCTCGTCGTTCCTTGTATTTCCCTTGTCCAATACAAATACATGTGTTCGTAATATATTTGCATTAGCACCCATAATTTTTACAACACATTATACAATGAAAGAAAGCCCATGAATTGTCCTATACTATGCCACCCGTACGGGGTTATAACATTACCACAGTGTCGCTTATTCAATGGTGGTTATGGTATAATGTGCGCCCATACAAAAGCCTATTGGAGAAATTGATTATGCAGGTAGACAAATCCCAAAAGTACAGATTGTTATCCTCCACCAAATTCCGTATTATTGTATGTGGTGAAGCGTATTGATTAAGAATTCACCCGTACTGAGTGTTTAACTGGTAATTTTACAGAGGAGTACTTGCTTTTCCAGCATTTTTTTATGTACCTGATAATGCATAATTCACCAGAACAAGGCTCTTTCTGCCCTTTCCATTCATCTCAGAGCAAAATCTAATACACCACCAGACTCGCCTGAAATTAACAAATTTGATAAACCAAATGGTCTTTCCGTAAACTGACATATGCGGAAGTTATAGTGGTCTGTTTACGAGGTGGTGTTTTACCGGAAACGGGCAAAACCTTGCGGATTCCAGTAAATTTGGCATTGTTTTAATATATTTTTCTTAAGCAAACTAGAAACGTTTCTGTGAAAGATTTAGGGCTGAAGATGTAGCCAGTTTTCTGCTACACTTGATTGAAGGTTTCAGGCAGGCAGGCAGAAAATTCCATTGAATAATTTTTTTTTAAAATTCTGTATTAACTTGACAGAAACATTTCGGGTCAATCTGAAGACACTTTTGGGCTTGGTTTTACTCAACTAATACTGTCATGTTGTTGTGAGGAAAATTCGTGGCAGGTTTTTGGATTATATTCTATCACGGATCGCCCCCACACCTTCGATGTCTCTACTATACAGTACTATCATACTGCATGATACACAATCAGGTGTAACTGGCTGTCTAGCCTTATAAATTTACCTGTAGTAATAATAAAACACTTCTCGGTTTTTTTCCACTTTGGTAGTTATTATTTTGTGTACTACCATTATCTACTACTGCTGCTACTACTACTACTACGAATTTTCAGAACATTTCACATGTACGCACAAATTAGTACAGCAAGTAATATGATATATCGGACATACAGCCTAGGATAATCATATGCTCAGTCCTCGTAGGATAGATGTTGTTCCCAGTATAACGGCCATCTGCAAGGAGGCAAAAAGTCTGTCTTCGTATGCTGCTATCTTCTTCAAATACATCCTCTTATTCTTCGAGGCCATCCCTTACTACTACTACTACTACTACAGTAACTACTACTACTACTACAGTAACTACTACTACTACCACTACCACTACCACTACCACTACCACTACTACTACCACTATACTACTACTACTACTACTTTTTCATTGAACAATAATGACACACATGTACAATAGTACAGAATAATATTGGTAATACAGGCATACGCTTAAGTATAACCAAAGTTAATAGATGTTAAGATATTAACAGTCCCAAGAATAGCTGCCTTTTGGAGGTTATTAAACAATGTTTCGTTATAGTCAGGTATTCGCTTCAACTGTCTACTACTACTACTACTACTACTACTACCACTACTACTACTACAGTAACTACTACTACCACTGCCACTACCACTATCACTACCACTACTACTACTGCTACTACCATTACTACTGCTACTACCATTACTACTACTACCACTACTACTGTTGTATACTAGTGTTGTACCGATTCCTACTTTTTAGGGAAAACCGATATCCAATATGTGACCGGATTTGCGAAAAGGTACCTTTTCCACACATTTTACATACCAGCAAACAAAATGGTATAAAATGTCACTCCTTATGCTGATTAATTTGCTCATAGAATCAAACTGTAGCCAGATACTGTAGCTAGACTCATTGAAAATTTCAAGCAATTATATGCCATGATCAAAACGTTATGAAGCATCAAAGTTCAAAAAATGGGTCAAATTTTGTGTGTGAAAAAGGTACCTTTTCACAAATCCGGTCACATATATTAAGTTATACCCTGTTTTACCGATAGTTAACCAATACCCGATTGTAGGTCTCTACAAGTTATACTTCTGCATACTCCACTAAAAGTAGAGCTAGTAAAGCCAATGCTGTGAGGTTGTACACTTATCTCAACTCAAAGTTGCTAATCCGACAAGTGGGCTAGAGCCTGAATCATTACTGTTTATCTTTGTAGCTACCACAAAACATAAACAAATTACCTAAGTACATACCAGAACCTTTTACACCAGCCCTCCAGTAGTACTGCAGCTGCTGAAGCTTAATAAACTGCTGGCCACAGCCCATTAAAACCAATTTCTGATTATGATAAAACAGCTAATTATCTGCTTCTATCAATAATTACTGATCCGATTATCGGTATAACTCTACTGTATACTACTCAAAACAATATTGTTTTGAGAAACCTGAATAATATTGTCTAGATGATCTCATACTACTATAGGTATTTGAGGAAAAACATAGGAAGGCTTAATCTAACAACTGGAATGGTTTAGAGTGCCTTTTACCTACAAAATTTAATAGTGTATAAATGATGAACAACATCTTATCATCAAAATTAGATACTAAACAGTTAACATAGAAGAAAGGGTGAGTGCACTTTTGACCACAGTATATTATATAAGTCTTCACAGCAGTATTTATATATGTACATTACCAGGTAGTTGTAATAAGTGAACAACAACAATGCAACCACGTATTTTTTCTTGTGAGATTTTTTGATCAACAATATCCTGTGTCTTTCCTCGTGTGTAGTAGCATAGTATGTAACATTCATATTAGAGAATACTCCTACTACAGTGGTAGATCAAGGATTTTTGAAAGGGAGGGGGGCTAAGCTTGGACAGGGACATAGGTAACTAGCCAGACATTACAAGGTATTAAGCCTTCTCACAAGGCCTTAGTGGTAAGATTCATGTAGTATTCATGGTAAAATTAGCTATTTGGAACAATGACTACATTGCACACTAACATGTAAAGTATTCCAAATTAGGAGAATCTAGGGCATGCCCCCCAGGAATTTTTGAAACTAAAGGTGAATCTGAGAGTGAGGAAGAAATGTGTATAGCTAAATAGTAGTGGTGTTGAAAAACACAATTATTAGTATGCATGCTCCTTAGTCTAGTGACACTTTGTTTGAGCCTTAACACCAATAAAGTGTACTGAAAAGCAGAATGCAGTGAAAGATACCAGTAGCTATTAGCTAGTCCAGTGGCAATCCTACAGATTTAGCTGATTAGATCATGGCTAGGATGAGCTGATGCATTATGGTATATAGCTAGCTATATCTAACTAGGGACCCGCCGATTATGCTGGCATAATTATGAGCATAATAGGTGTCTGAAAGCATTGAGCATAATGCTAGCATAATAGGTAGAATATTTGTGTAATAGTATGAATTCTTGCTTATCAAAATAGCTATCACAGAAAGATCAATATACTCTAATAGAACAGTCAGTAACTCTAATAGAACAATCATATAACTGACTGTTCTATTAGAGTATATCGATCTTTTCTGTGATATACATTTTGACAAGTAAGTTTGTGCTTCAGCCACTTATTATTTATCCATAAATTGGAAATTATTACTAGAGCATGGAACTGAAGCATAAATAATTGGGCATAATTTGAGCATAATAGGTAAGTATTGAGCATATATTTAAGCATAATAGGTAAATTTTTGAGCAGTGCAGCATAGCATAATAGGTAAAATTATGAGCATAATCGGCGGGTCCCTATATCTAAATGCTTGGTAGCTACAAATGAAAAGAGTGTCATGCTACTCAATGCATATTGTGATATGGAAATGTAAAATTTAATGATATAAACTGAAATTCCATTATTTCCACTGAAAACTACTAAAAACATTAGCAAAGTGCATTTATGGGCTATCTAAATTTGCTGTTGTGATACTCAGCTTATTTCTAGATCTGCCAGGTTATATATAGACTAATCTACAGCTAGCTACAAATGCCAGCACCCTCGTATCAAATGGTAACTGATACAGATTTTACATTCATAGACAAAAATTGGTGAATATGCTATAGCTGCCTTAGGAGACTGTAAAATACCAAGACTACATGGCTGAGTAGTCTTGCATGGCCAGACCTCTTTTTATCCAAATGGCACATATCAATTGGAAATTATAAGCACCTACAACATTTGATATGATGTGACACCATCCAGTACACTCCCAAACAGATGCTGCTGAATGACATGTGTATTCATCTTTACATCAAAGAAAGACTAATTAGCAAAGCTAGCTCATGATACTGTGCATGTGCTGATCATGATATTCTTATTAATGTACCAGTACTTCCTTTTAGTGATTCCTCATATACGGTGGTTCCTCCATTACCTGACCATCACATTCTGTTATCTATTATTGTTCTAATAGAGTATTTTGTCTAAGGTGTGCATTGTAATTGATCAGGCTAAATGAATCAGCTTCATTCATGAACTTTCCAATCATCTAATATAAATGCACTAAAGGCCCAATGAGTTAGGATAATAGCGGGACCATCACAGCTGCACATGCATAACCTCACTTCAACGTAAATTTGGCTTACACTTTATTATAGTTTACTATATGCAGATAATAGTAATGTGGGGATATTACAACACAATTATGTGAACTGTATGTTACTTATATACTACAATAATACAAGACTATGCAAAGTACAGTACAAAATGCAGATGCAGAACAATCTACATAAATTATGCATGAGTGTCACACTGTCAAAATCTTTACTACATTACTAGTATTAAATTGTTCCATCTCCTTAATATCTGACAAAATTTCTATCTGGTATAGCATAACCTTGTTGTTGTTGTTGCTGTAGTTGTTGTTGTTGCTGCTGCTGATGCTGTCGTTGCTGCTGCTGATGCTGTTGTTGCTGAAGTGGATATTCATTAACGAAGTTAGCAGCATTTATTGGGTTGGAAAGAGGTATACATATAGCATAACCTTCTTGTTGTGGTTGCTGTAGTTGTTGTTGTTGTTGCTGTTGCTGATGCTGTTGTTGCTGAAGTGGATATTCATTCACGAAGTTAGCAGCATACATTTGGTTGGAAATAGTATACCCATGGTCAGCAACATCATATTGCTTATGAAGCCTAGAATAGGTAGAATGTGTAAGTAGCTAACTGTAGTAAACTAAAACTATGTCCGCACAAAAACAGCCAAGCTGTGAAGCTGCGTATTATTAAACTTTATTAGCATTAACATCATTGTAGTGATTTCTTAGCCGCCATGATTTCACAACTTTTTTCATCCAGGTGTTTTAAGGCTTCACAGCTTGGCTGTTTTTGTGCGGATTTCACTTCTTTTTGTACTTTGGTCCCAAAACCATTGACTTAGGAGTTTACTTTTATATACTCACACTTCAGACACAATGATGATCATTGAAGACAGACTTATAAATATGTACAGTATGTTATTACATGCTTTACTTCAGTATTTGGCAATATTGTTGTAATGGTCTAATAGAGCACACACTTTTTGAGGACTTCTAATAGAACATACATAAAATGTTCTAGACCAATCTAGTACTTCTATTGGTAGATCCATGAATTATAAACTTAATTTATAATAATTATGTAGATTTACCCCATAATTTTCGTTTATAAAGCAGAGGTGATCAGTCAAGATAGCAGTGGCTCAGTGGTTAAGGATGTGCATGTTAGGTATGGAGGTCCCTGGTTTGATCTCTAGTATGTTTTTAGACATTTTTTGTGCACCTATTTTACCTTGCAGTGACTGATGTATTAGAGTATCTTGATCCCAAGATTTTACACTTGTTTGGTTTTGTTTTATACCTTTGTAGCTGTAACTCTACTGCTCTTCAAACCACAAAAGGTCTGCTCTACAATGATTACTTCATGCATGTACAGACCGATTTTCAAGTCATTTCTTCAAGCAGTTTACAGTATGTAACCTGTGGCCGTGACAAAACTTGCTATCGCATTTTTCAAAGATTACATATAATTCCCTTGTTCTGTATCCAATATGTATGAAATTTGTACTGTAAGCATGCTGCATTACATTCGTACTACTCGCAAAATTCGAAGGAAATCAAACAAAGCATGCACGAGTTGTGGTAATTTTTCTACATGTTGTAAAAAGAAGAATAAGGAGAAACATTTCAGTGATGGCCTTGCGGATTCAGCTCAAATTTGAAATGTGAGGTGCCCCACCCCAAGGGAGTTTCTGCAACAAAAATGGTTAATTCCAGTCAGGAACTATCAAGCTACAGATGCATGGAAACAGCATTTTCTTGGTTCTTGTGAAATGCACACTTGTCTGTTGCATGTTCGCACTGGCTGTACATTATGTACATTTTGTACATTTTTGTACATTTTTGGGTGGAAATTGGCTGATACCTGGTCGATACTGATACTTTGCCATACCAGCATCATTTACAAGAAATGGCCAGTATCCCCACTGCTGTGTAATAAGCCAACTTACTTACAATACACCTGCTCATGTCTAATTGTACTACTTGATGGTTTTGTGGCCATCATGCATTGAATCACAGTCAATCGTCACGTATGGCTTCAATGAATCTTGTTTTGTTGCTTACTGCCCATTCAGCTGTACTAACAATCATAATCACTGGCTTCAAAAGTAATTCATGGTTATATGTTCTTACTTAATAGTCCATTCTACTCACTATACATGCTGCCATCTTGAAAAACAATTAACAATTGAAAGTATCAGTTATGGTATTGGGCACTTAAACCACAACCAATAGCAATCCGATACCACCAAAAATGACCAATAAAAAATATTGGTATTAGTACATCCCTCATACCTATACACTTACAGTGCACACCAATACAAATATACATAATTTATATATATATATATAGAGTCATAATGGTGTATGCATACAAACCTGAACTTTCTGCAGTAGACAATGCTTACACTAACAATTATAACCAGCAAAGTTGCAAATAATATTACTCCTACAATAATTATAGCAACTAGTGCAACAATGTTGAGACCACCACCATCACCATCATTAGAACTTTGTGACACTGCAGAAAATTATGGAACAAAATGATAATGGTTAAAACCTTGGATTGGAGATAACAGAAAACTATTTTAATGAATGGCAGTGGGAAAGACACGAGAATATTAAAACTTCATACATTATTGCATGTCCAAACCTAGACTTACATACCTTCAACAGGTTCACTGTTAATAACAGTATTTGTTTCACCAGTAGCCACACCAACTTCCACAGAGTATTTGACATGGCTGTCCACACCATTAAACACAGCAAAGCTGTTAGTAGTTGTCACTGAAATAGAGTTAGATTGTCTTCTTTGACGATTTTCAGAGGCTGCAAAAAGTGTCACTTTGTATTGAGGGAATCCCTGAGCCTCAAAGAGACTTAATGGCATCCAGGTTACATTAATTGAAGTGGCACTTATATAACTGACTTTGACATTCTCTGGTGCTTTAGTTGGTACTAGTTCTTCACTGAAGAATACAACATAATCACCCAATACTCCCATACCAACACTGGTGAATGCCACTACTCTCACTTGATATGGAATACCTGGGTCTGTAAAAAAAGATATGCCATATGAATAGAGGTACAAAATGCAGAATCATTGGAGTATAGAATGTATTATATTGTAACTTCAATACTGTATGATGCCTGGCAGAGAAATACAAAGTATACAATCACACAGCACTGTAAAAGATTACAAGTGCATTTTCAAAAGTACTTATATTTTCTAGGAGGTAACACTGTCTATATGAGTACACTGTAAGCCAACTCTATTATAGAAAGCTGCATGGATATTTATGTGACTTGACTTTGGAAAGCCATCCATTTTGACATAATAACACAATATCAAAGTTAAGGACACTACTACACATGGTCACATCATCTAGGCATACTTCTGAGGTCTATTTGTACATCTCTATTGAAATCCCTAGCTCTATCTGTGGGTTATAGGAAAAACTCTGATTGTTATTGCCTCAACAAATGTGAACTAACTGTAGTGTGTATCCACTATAATCTTTTCAAATGCACTATGTGACAAACAAACTACAGTATGTAGTGTACATGTATAATATTACTACATGTATAAACAGATCAACAATTACCCACTACAACTATGCATTATAAAGATACATATATACATGTCATGCTAATAACTCACTTAAATGCACTATGAGGTAGCTTCTTGTGCTGTTATTCAGTTTACCACTCATACTGGTAGTGTGACTATTGTATACTGAATAGATCACTTGATATCCAACAATAATGCCATTGGGTTGTGAGGGAATGTCCCATGTTATCATCACTTCAGTGTTGATTGGCAGGTTATTGACAAAGACCTTCACCACACCTGGAACTGTTAAATAAATGGCACACAACCTGACAGCAATAATAACAATCCAATGTTAAGATAAATGCACAAATGTCCGATGCATGCAAATGAATATACAGTGTCAACTGAAGCAGGTAATACAGTATATATATATATATATATATTTCCAGAATGTATACTATCACATGCATCAGCAAAACATCTCAGAGCTATCACAATACATAATAGAACATACACTATTATAATTCCATATTTTGCTGCAGTAATTGCAAAAGTGCACAGACAAGTATAAATATAATATTTAGCGTACCGTACGTATGCAACACTGAAACCAAAGTTTACCTGCTTCGGCACTTCTAATTGTGACTTCATTACTATTCCCACTTGTTCCTCCTCCATTAGTAGCAGTGATGGTCACTGTGACTAACTGATATGGAGCTAGTCCAGTAATATCATAAGATTGTGTCTAGAAAATATACATTCATGTATTTCATACATGTGAAGGGATGTCCAGAATATATGAGAATAGTTAAACCTCAATGGAGCATATAGAAACGTTTTATGAGATACCTCTCCATGAGATGCTCCAATAGAGCATTCACGTAACCAAGGAATTTGTTGTATAACCACTCAAAGAAATACTGAGCAATATTTCTGGGAATAATATGTAAAGAAAAAAGTATTGGAAGGTAGAATATAAGATTTAAAATAGTAGTGTCCCTATAGAAGTGTTACAACACAGTGAATGCTTATTTACATTTCCTCTATAGTAAACTGTAGCTTCATTAGTTTTATCACCGGTTGTATATGTGATAGTGTAACTGATCAATACTCCATTAGGTTGTGTTGGTGCTCTCCAGGTTACACGAACTGACTGACTATCAATTGTAGTGAGTGATAATATCACTGGAGGGTTTGAAGCTGAAAAAATTGACAGTGTAAGATTATTTCTGTTTCATAGCATGATAAATTCTAACCTTGTTGATCAGTTGTTACTATGATAGGATCACTCTTAGGTCCAGCAGAGTCAGCTACAGCATGTATAGTACAAGTGTAGGTGGTGAATGGCTTCAAATCAGTAATTCTTCCTACTGTGGCAGTAGCAGAAATGTTTGTCTTGAGCTAAAGAATGGCATAATTATTATTCTTTACCAAACCAATAAATCATACTCAGCATTATCAAGATACTTTCTCACCCCAAATTTTATTTTTGAGTCTCCCTTCAAGATACGACCACTCCCTTTTAATTTTCGAATGGCTCAGGTCATGTAATGGCCGCATGCTATTCGTAATTATATGAGGAAGGTGAGGTTGAAATATCAACATGTAATTGCCATTTTTCAATTACAGACAGCAAGTTTGAATCTACAAAAAGAATTACAGCATGCACACGTGCCTATTACAACACCAACACGTGCACCAGTCTATAAAAACAACTAACTAAATAACCTTTCGGCTTTTTGACTCAAAATAAATATAGATATACAAGGGCAAAGGGTGGGAGGGACATGTTGATATTTCAACCTCACCTTCCTCATATAATTACGAATAGCATGCGGCCATTACATGACCTGAGCCATTCGAAAATTATACTTCGGAAGGCTCGGTTTCCATATCAACATGTGACTTTGAAGCCTTGGCCGCCAACACAGATGCCCCGAACTTCACCGAATGACATGGTATATAATAAAACTTCTGGAACACTCCCTCACCAGACCAATCTGCTGCCTTCATAATCTCCTCTACAGTAACACCAGACATGGCTGCTTTAGTAGCTGCAGCCGCCCTGGTAGAATGAGCTTGAAACTTGGATGTATCAATTCCTGCTTTTTGCAGGCATGATTTAATCCATCTAGCTATTGTGCTAGCAGTCACCGGACCATGCTTACCAATAAAAGACCGAAACAGAAAATTCTCCTTACAATTGGTCCTAAACGCAGATGTCTTTTGTTCATAAACTTTCAGAGTCTTCACTGGACACAAACAAGAATCAGTTTGGAAACTTGGAAAAAAGAAATCAGCTTGATGGTGGGATGGTCGTGACTGCTTTGACAGATGAGTTGACTTAAACACTACCCCTTCCGGAACATAAGATCTACTATTAAGATCCAGTGCAGCTAAATCAGCTCCTCTACAAGGTCATGCTAACGCCATTAGCATCACTGTCTTAATTGTTAAAGATTGGAGAGAAAGAGAATCAGATGGACCATCATTCTTAAACAATGACAACACCTGGTCTACATTCCAAATGGACCCATATTTTGGTCTAGGTGGTCTCTGGTTGAACGCCCCTTTCAGCATTTGTGTCATCAAGGGATGCTTGCCAACATCTACACCATCGACCTTCTCGTGCACTGATGAAATTGCTGACCGATAAGAGTTTAATGATCTATACTCGTATCCTTGTTCAAACAACTCTGCCAAAAAGTTCAAAATATCAGCTATAGGGCCCTTAATGGGATCCCTATCCCGTTCCTTACACCAGCTATCCCATCGTTTGAAGAGTGATTCATAGGTGGACTTGGTCTTGTCTCTCCATGCTGAGTCCAATAAAGTTGTAGCTCCTTCTGAAAGCCTTCCTGTTCTGCAATGTTGCCGGATAGTGGCCAGACGACCAACTGTGGTACCCCTGATGGCATGATGAATTCCTCCTGAGTTGGAGATATCACTATGTTGTCTTGTATTGGAATCAGTAATGGGAACCCGCTCAGCAGTTGGAGGAGGATTGGGTACCAGGGTTGTGTCTTCCACAAGGGGGCCACCAACACTACTTGTGCCTGGTCCCATCGAATCTTGGCCAGTGTAGCTAGGAGGAGGCACCATGGGGGGTTTTCACATATCCTCGCAGATGGTGCCAATTCTGAGTGAAAGCGTCTGTTGCATCCGCTGCTGGATCCGGCCTCCAGCTGTAATATCGAGGTAACTGGTGAGTTAGACGGGAAGCAAACAAGTCTATCTCTAATGGTCCCACCGCTTTCTGGATCAGGGCAAACAGGCCTGGATGGATCATCCAATCGCAGCGGTCCCTGACTGTCCGTGACTCTGTGTCTGCCACCTGGTTCAACTTGCCTGGAAGGTGCTCCGCAGTAAGACAAATCTTCCGTTCTATGCACCACTTCCATATCTGAGTAGCTAATGAATTCATGATTTTTGAATGAGCCCCCCCGAGATGGTTTATGTATGCTTTGGTCGATACATTGTCCGTCTTCACTAGAATACTGATATTGATTTGGTCTTTGGCAAATGCTTGAATTGCCAGAGAGGCTGCCAGTAGCTCCAGACCATTGATGTGCATCTGGCGTTCTTCCACTGACCACAATCCCCCTGTTCTCAGATCTGGGCCTTTCAATGTTGCACCCCATCCCAGCGATGATGCATCCGTCTCTATCACCATGTCTGGAGGTCTCGGAATCAGTGGGGTGCCATTGTACTTTTGGGCTTGGTGGTTCCACCACAACAGCTCTTGTTTGGCCTCTGTAGAGATTTCCATCATCTCGTGGTAGCACTGTTTCACTTCCTCCAGTGATGCAGCCAATGGCACCACTCTGTTTATCAGAGCTTGAAGGTGACGATGAAACAATGGGCCAATTGAAATTGCTTGTTTTGCTGCCGTCGTCATTCCCACAAAGGTCGCGACTTGCTGCACTGTGGTTGCTGTCTTGGAAAGCAAAAGTTTGGCTTCCTTCTGGATCCGAGACAACTTCTCCTTGGGCAGAGACACCTCCATCTGACTTGTAGATACCCCCAAGCCTAGGAAGACTATTTCCTGGGTTGGTATCAACTGCAATTTCTTCTCGTTGATTAGTAGGCCTAAAGATTGAAACAAATCCTTGATTAAAGCCACCTGGATCTTCAGAGCCTTTGGACAGTCACATAGAATTAGGAGATCGTCCAAATAAATGATCAGGCGTATTCCCCTCTCCCGCAGCAATGCGACTACTGGCTTCATCAGCTTGGTGAATGTGCGAGGGGCACATGACAGGCCGAATGGAAGGCAGTGAAATTGGTACAGAGTTTCTTGCCAGTAAAATTGGAGATATTTCTGATGACTGGGATGTATTGGAACCAGAAAATAAGCATCTTTCAGGTCTAGTTTGGCTAGCCAGTCGCCTGGTTTCACCAGGTCCTTTATCATGTGGAAGCCCTCCATCTTGAAGTGCTCCTCCACAATGAACTTGTTCAGTGCTTTCAAGTTCACCACTGGTCAATAACCACCGTCCTTCTTGGGGACTAGAAAGATCTGGGAGACAAACTCCTTCTGATGGGGGTGAACTACACTCACAGCCCCTTTGTTCAACATAGACTGTATCTCTGTTGATACCAGGTCTTGCTGCTCCACCGGCAGCTGTATTTGTGGTGGAGCTGACATTTGAAGTGGTGCTGATACCAAGGGTAGCTGAAAGCCCTGCACCGTCTGTAAGACCCACGGATCTTGTGTTAATATGGCCCAGTTCTCTATGAACTCCTTTATTCGGCCAGCATACAAACTTGTTATGATATCCCTCTTTACTGAGGGCAGAACTACACTTAAACTTAAAGTATGGTGAAAATCTACATTTTTGTTTGAAAAGGTACAACATACTGATTTAACTGTTCTTGTGTTCTTGTACGTTTTGGGATGGGCGATTGAAGGAGTGAATTGCTTGGCTGCTCCCTTTGTACAGGTGGAATCTTGGGCGACCGCTCCTGGCTCCACCCCCGCAGCCGTTTTGGTAACTTCGGGGGTGGTAAGAGGAAAAACTTTTCTTCTCAGAGGGGATGTGAAGCTTCTTGATAGCTTTGACCTGTTCCACAGTGGTAGTAGCTTGCTTTGCGAAACTCTCACCAAACAGCATAGGCGCGGCGTCAGAGAAGTTCTTGCAGTCATCTGCCATAAACCTCAACGAAGGATTTAATTTCAGGATCAACTTCTTTCGCCTCTCCTGAGACATTTGGTGGTGAGCATTACCCATTAGGTACAGTGCCGTCTGGGTAGCTGAGACCGCCTTTTCCGGCGTCAAGTCTCCCGCCTCCGCACTCTCCAGAACAGCTGTTAAGGGCGCCACCGCGTCTAACCAAAATTGTTGGAGGCGAGATAAATACCCATCAGCCTTTATGGCGTCCTTGGGTAGAACCGCTTTCATCACCCCATCCAGCTTAGGGCAGCGGATTTGATTACAGTCGGGTACTCCAATCTTCTCGACGCGCTTTTTACGCTCCTCATTCAGCATCGTACCCGAAAAGGCTGCTTCGAGAAAGGCTCGAGTAGTGTCGTTCAGTGTAACCAGTCTAGGTCCTGAAACTTCCTCACCCTCCTCGTCGGAATTCGTCACATCAGTAACTGGTTGATTCCTCTGTATAGTCTCCATCTGATCTCAAATAGCGTCCATCTGTGCCTTCATCTCCTGAAGGAGTTGGGCGGTGGAAACTTCTTCTGCCATTTCCGAAGTAAGACGTAGGAAACACAACTAGCTGTCAGCAAGAAAAAAAGCTGAAAGGTTATTTAGTTAGTTGTTTTTATAGACTGGTGCACGTGTTGGTGTTGTAATAGGCACGTGTGCATGTTGTAATTCTTTTTGTAGATTCAAACTTGCTGTCTGTAATTGAAAAATGGCAATTACATGTTGATATGGAAACCGAGCCTTCCGAAGTATAATTTGTTTTAACTTACACGAGTTTAATGAAATGAAGATAATGTTGCTTGTGATTCACATAATTGTGTTGAAATATCTAGTTAAAACTCTTACTTGAAAGAAATATAAATGACACTTCATGAGTCATAAAGTAAAACAAACATGTGCATCAAATGAGGAACAATCACTTAGAGCAACAAAACAATAAAAAAATAAAATAGCAGTATTTAAACTACCTCCACTCCTAAATACTCAAGCTCTAATCACTGAGCCACTGCAACTTATCCACCTCCCTTAATGTCTATATACCTTTTGCAATAAATGAAAGTTCAGCTTTGATCTACCCAAAAGTGACCAAGACAAACTGTAGTGTGTTGTGCAGCCAAGGCACCAGCATGCCACACTGTAGGTAAGTTGAGAGGTAGAAAGAAAATGAGATTTCACGTATTTGTAGCTCCATGCTCACTTCTTCAAATAGAATAATTTTTATACTCAAACAGCCTCTACCTTCATACCAAATTCAAGCAAAGTATTTGTTGTATTTTTGTAATACTTTACTACATACATTTTATAATACCCCAAACCAGGTCATAAAGTGGTTTTACGGTTTGTTTTTTAAAGATATTGTTATATACAGGCACAATGATGATTATGATGATTCTGAAAGACAGAAGCTATACAATAGTATCAAATTGTTAATTTTATTTGACTCTGTGTTATTTATTTTTGTAATACCCTAATAGAGTGCACACTTTTTTGGAGAACCTGCATAGTAGAATTTAAATTGATAAGGTGAGTTGAGAAGTTGATAATAACAATTCAGTGGTTAAGTGTTGGAAGCTGGGTATGAAGGTCCATGGTTCAAGCTTTTTTAACAATACGTTTATGCACTTTTTGCTACACTGTACTCAGTGAATATTTTATTGTGGTATTTGGTAATAAAGTGATTTTGCTTAAAGAATGTGAAGTGCTGAAGGTGGTGGGCAGCTATACTGCAACATTGTGTGCTTTCAAGAAAGTATTATGGAGCTAAGTATGTGTGCAAACGTATTTTCTTTCTTCTCGTCAATACATCCACTGCGTAGCATACCAGCTTTCTTGGCTGTACGACACACTACCGTGTGTCTTGAACTACGGTATAGAAGTTTTATTTATAACGCGGAAATGAACAGCTGTGATAGTAGTGGCTCAATGGTTAAGGATTTGGGCGTTATTAAACCTTGACAACTTTTCTTTTAAAAATTTTGTGAATTTTTTAGTCCCACAGTGATGAGTAAATGCGATTTTACACTTGCTTAATTTTTGCTTTGTAACTCTGTAGCCGTTGTTCCTTTGTTTTTCAATAATCAAAAGACTTTTCTATGATGGCTAGCCATGTACACACCTATTTTCAAGTCATTCTCAAATGCCCTTTACCCTATAGCTGTGACAAATTTCAATCTTTTTTACAAAAAAACAGATCTCCACAAACCATGATTATTTTATCGGATCCATAGCAACTTATTATGTGACATACGCTCCTTATATTTTCAAGGCAAATATCATTTAAAAGTTATATATTTGCATTTATAACTAGTGTGTGGAAAGAAGAAGAATCTTGGCCCCATAACTCTTTAAAAAGAAATGAATAAATATAGATAAAGTCGAAACTTTGACTGCTTGTATCTCAGGAATGGCTGGAGCGAATGGCTATGGCTATGGATGAATGGTTATCTTGATGTGTCCTTCCCTTAGCATCCATAGAAGTGATCTGCTACTGCCCCCACACCATCATTTCCACATGCATTTCCCCATGGATGTTCATCATTCAGTCGGACAGCCATGCTTTTGAGATGGGACCATGGAGCTATGCATGTGTGAAGATCATGTTTTCTTTCTTCCTGACAAAATACACGTATAGCATGGCATACAGTACCGGCTTTTTTGTCTGTTAGCATGCACATCACACCTTGATACATGTATAACACATCATACAGTACATTAGTACCTGTATATTATTAGGAATTAAGGAAGTTTGCACTTTCTCAGTAACCAAAAAACCAGTCTCACAATATATTCATGGCACCTTTGCAGCATTGGTTAGTTAGAATCAAGCCCAAAAGTGTCTATAGAGTGAAAAATGCTTTGACTAACTAGCCAACTACTTGACTACCTACCTGATTCCTTTAGACAAGCAAAACTCAATAACTGCTAAGGCCATGGACTTGTTTGATGTCTGACATGTGCCTTCTGGCATACCACAGTATGTACAATGTATACATCATGGACTTACCTTTGTCTTCATTTGTGTCCCATTTCTTCTTGCTGACAGCACAAGGTGTTGGTCTGCGGTAGCTAGTGTATGGTGGCTTCTCTGTGTTTGTAATGGAAATTGTCCACATTTTCCATTGTGACCTGATTGATTGCAGAGTAGGCCCCAGCCTATTATGCTCAAAAGTTTACCTATTTTGCTTTTGAGCAGTACTCAAAAATCAAGCCTATTATGCTAATGCATTCAAATCAAGGTTATGCTTGAGAAATGACTATTTATTAAAGCACATTAGTATTTCCTGACCACCGTATTAGAGTAAGCGACTGCTCTATTAGAGTATCTTGATCTCATTTTTACAGAGTGTGAATAACCAACCAAGAAATGGATAATTAAGTTGTTTACATGTTTCTAAATATGAAATGCAGTGACAGTGTGTATTGGTGGTAACCATTTACTTTCTTTCAGGCACACGCATTGAGCATTTAATAATTTAAAAAAAAATCATCCCTATTATGCTGGCATTATGCTTGATGCTTTTGCATACCCATTATGTTTTAAATCATGCCGGCATAATCGGCTAGGACCTATTGCAGAGACACTTCTTGTAATGTTCTACATTTGTAATGCTGTGTAAAAGGCTAAAATGCAGTGTATTGGCTACCTCACTTTTCAGTAATTGATAGTCGGGGTATGCATTCAGACAAAACATTAAGTATGGCATCATTCTTTTGATGCATTATGTGCTGGTTCACCAGTCATAATTGTGCTACAAAAAAGTAAACTAACAATTAGAAGGAAAAATTAGGAAAATTAAGTTCCGGTAGGTATCATAGCCATAAAAAGTAGTGAAACAAGAGAGATCACCTTCACTTGCAGATATACTATATAGCAGACATCTAATTTCTAATTCAGTCTTGGGTACAGACTAAATTAGGGATTAAATTTCCACTATATAGTATATCTAGATGGCCTCCCTTGTTTCACTACTTTTATGGCTATGATCCCTAATCGAACTTAAAATTCCTAATTTTTCCTTCTACTTGTATGTGTAAACATACGTTCAGCTACATACAGTACGTAGTACTTACTGTAAAATTGTTTCTTTCTGAGCATGTAATAATGTAAGAAGTGATTATTACATCATTATCCAGAGCATCCCAAATAAATGTAATTGTAGCAGATGTTGTGGTTGAAACCCTAAAATTGCTGGGTGGTTGTGATGCTGTGGCTAAATAGAGATTCTGCCATAAATACCACATTGTATGTACATGTATCATTATGCTGTGTGGAGAAACTTTGGCAGATAGTAAGTCATTTGTAGACATCATGCTCCACAATATTAATTAGCTATTATAAATATGTGACCCAGTCTGACAAAACCGGGCTTATCGCCAATTTAAAAGTATTGAGAAATTCCAGTTTTAAGTTTGTAGTGTGTTGTAGCTCGCCAATGGTTGAAGCTATGTGTACCAAATTTTCACACGTTTTATACCAATTCCTTACCTTCCAGAGCATCCACTGTGCAAGTAGCCAACAACTACATTTCCCGCCATTTTAGATAGTTTTTAAACCGAAGTTGACTGTACCAGGCGAGCTGCAAATTGGATGGGAGGCGGGGGGGCCCTGGAAGGCGGGAAAGATAGTGTTCAAAAATTGAATAGGAAGGCCAAGGGATGAATTAGGCTAAGTTTTGAGCCACTGAGGTCTCAAAACCGGCTAAAATGAAAGGAAATTCACAGCAGAGGTACTTATTCAACACCACAGAGCTATACAACCACATACAGTCGTTCCCAGGCTGACCAGAGCTCCAGTAAGGCCCCACACCACATGTACGGATCGCCACTGGGCTTGGGAAAAGCAGCCAGCAAAACCAGACCACTCAAGTTTAGCTGATTTTAAATGTAGAATTAGATAGTTTATTCATGTAGCTGTGTGCCCTGAGTAAAAAATCGAATATACTGACATGGGCGATAAGACCGGTTGTCTCAGAATGGGTCACATATTATATATTATGTAGTGTGGCTGGCTATTTTTATATTTAGTAGAAGCCATTAAGCATAAGTCACAACACGTATAGAACACCTGAGCATACTTTAGATATATATATACAATAATCTGTTTGGCTGTTCATTAGATTTGTTAACTGTTACTGTACCAGTTTCTTTCATATGGTAGTCTGGCACAAGTACAAGGAATTTAAAAGACCATAGCAATAAAAAGTACACCTGCATCCATACTAGTACACATTTAACCCCTATTTCATTCATGTAGTAATTGTATAGCCATTGCTGAAGAACAGATTAGATATGTACAAGGCTAGTTACAGGTGTACCCTTGCTCCCTACAAATAAACACTATTTTATTTTAAAGAAAAAAGAATGGAACAGAAAGACAAATCCATGATGCATGTGTTGTATGTATCTCCCTTGGCTTTACCCATTTTGAGATATGGTTATGTGAAGGCATAAGATATGCTCATAAATATTAAGCATTGTTAATTTTGTTAATGTTCACACAATCAAATATTGTGCTCAGCAGGAAACCCTTGCATAATTATGTTTCTGCCTTTTGTCAATAATATCAGTTACTGTACAGTATTAAACCATTATGTTGATGTTTCAACTTTAACTAGTCTTCTACTAGCTGGTTATAATAATTCTACCTGCCTGCTACAAAATTAGTATGACTGCTCTATTAGAATTCTTGATCACTTTAGTAGAGTACAGTATAATAATCGAATCAAAGCATGCAAATAAAGATATTATTACAGAAATTATTCTATCATTGCTTTTAGATCTACAGATCTCATGAAACTATTTTTAGGTAATTTTGAAAGCATACCTGGGCTTTATTTAACACAACAAATTCTACCAATGCACTATGAAGGCAATGCGAGGTTGGTTTCTAATGAACTTTTTAGTAAAAAAAAGCAAACCTTCATGATACTATTTAGAACTACCATACTGTATGATCATTAATCACTGTAAGATTACTTTACAGTAAGTCAATAGTCAGCATTCATTTTATAATTGATTATTGGCTAACATCAATTATGGGCTAATAAAATCACATACCAAACATTTGATCACTAAGTTACCTTTTGATGTATTGTTGCACTATTCTGCCAGTTAAATATACTATACAGCCTTATCATGCTTCTGGTAAATGAAGAAGGGGACTGCTTAGAAGTTAGCCTGTATATGCAAGCCTATTGTTATTATGATAGGATGCCATAGTATGGTATTCTTGGAAGATTCACAATGCTGAATGTAGGGCTTGTCCAACTCTACCTTTATAAATTTAAAAGAACAAATCAAATGAACTGAAATGCATAATACAATGTCCACATTGTGTGGATGTGTATCAGCTATGTGCATACAAACATACATACGCATATACCTGAGCCAACTTTAAACATCCATACTCCAGGAATACCCACATTACTAGTTTGTGCAATATTAATAATACTGGGAGTTAGTGATCCAGTAATGCTCACAAAATTAACACCATCACCAGCATTAATTCCAGCTACAGCTTCACTTCCACCAAATCCATTAATCCCAGTAATATCACCAGTAGTCCAATGTATTCTCCCATCAGCATATAGGAATATTACAAATGACTCAACTCCACTAGTGGCTAGTACACACTGGAACGTGTTGGTCTACAATAATTGAAGATATGTTATGCCTTTTGGAAAACAATAACCTATATGATTGTACAGTGTACAGCTGTATGTACAAATATTGATATAAAAGTGTGCTTCATTGCATTAGTTTTGGTTGTGCATTTGGAATAGACACCTTAATACATAGTGTAGATAACTATTATGCACTTTTATGTTGTTCCCTAAGATATGCTTATTTTGCATACATTTCTTAATGCTCAGATCACATATCAATGTGTTTGGCCTAGTTTTCTGCATTTAAGCAAGTTTTAGTAGGATCAATAAAACAGGAAGTGAAATCACCATATCTGCCATAATTATAAGTACTGCCATGTGCTCAAACCAGTCAACTTTTTTTGCTCTGTTAACAAAAAGTAGGATTGTTTCTGATCATGTCTTCATTCATTGCCAGCACCACAAGAAGCATCGCCACCTTCACCATCACAAACTCCTTCCGAGAAATCATTGCCTCTCCAAATTGATGCAAAAAGAAGTGGAGACAAACTGCACTCTATTCCATGAAGAACTCAGAAGTATCTCCTCATGAGTTGTTGTCATGGAAGGGCAGAATCCTTCCACCATGCAAGCCCTGGAGATCCACACCATGCGATCAACCACCCATACCAAAGAGCAGAGTCTTCTCAAGATATCAACCAAGTGCAAGCAGCAACACCTTCTTGATGACAGAGATAGAGCTGATAATGCAGAACCCCAGACAGAGTATAGTTTTTGTGAGAGACCAAATAACACAACACATGATTGCAGAGAGTTCTCAGACGAAGTTGCAGACTGTGACCAACCGGTATGCCGGCAATCAGATGACTCAGACTAAGCTGATAGTGAAATCTCATCTACTACAGCCAAGATTGTTCAGGACGCTTTCCTATGCTCCCTGGAGACCTGCAAAAGGAAGAGCATCAAAAGAAAGCAACTCACTACTGATGGCCCCCATTCACTAAGGTGACCATACTATTCAGTCCAGGATGATGCCAGTAGCCAAGACAGTTGGCAAGAGTCTAGCTGGAATGCAAGCATGCATCTACATTGCAGCCATTCCAATGGTTAATATCAGCTGTTAGAATCAGCTTCAATCAGCAGAGTCTGCCCAACAAGCCCTCACATTGATTGGCATGTGAGTAATGTGTCAGCCCACTTCTCCATCGAGCAACACCAAAAAGCTTCAGTGTGTCTGAACAGAGAGCTGACCACCTTTAAATTTGTTGACAATGAAGGCATGTTCAAAGATTGTACCCCATTTCTGTTTGTTGCTCATTCCAGCAGAAAATGAAGGACCACATGGATACAACAAGGAATTTGAAGTAATCCCCTTCCTCCTTATAGCAGTCTATTTGAATGAGCCACCCCTAGAGGTGGCAACAACAGGGGCAGGGGTCTGAGAAACCCCAAAAAGACTGGAAAAAGTTCCCAACCATAACTGTATTCTATTTGAACAAATCAAATAAAATTTTGAAATACTGTAGTATGAATGTTCAAAGGGCTGTAAAGGACACTCAGAGCAGGTGTCAAGGGTCCACCATTGGAAGCCAAGTTGTCAAAACACCCAACAGTCACCCCAAAATATGCCAGAGTGCACACAAGAACAAAGGGTGTCAGAAAATACACCAGAGTTACAGGGTTTTTACCTACCACACTCTATCACCAGGTGTCAGAAGTCACACCAGTGAATGCTCTAGAGGGTACTGAAAAGGCATCATACAATCCAAGCCAAAAGGTCAGTCTAGTGGCACAGCCCACTTAGTATACCATCCTTGGTCTATCCATAGTTCACTTCCCCAGGCGTATTATCAATGGCAGAGACCAATTGTCACTTTGTCAGATCAGTTAGACCTTTGTTGGCAGAATCAGCCTATTCAGGTCAAATTGGAAGACTCTAACTCAACAGCCATTGTCCACTTCAGACAGTACTAGAGGGTTATCATATTCCCCTCATATCTGCTCCCCACAAACGATTCTTCCTTTCCAGTCCTCACTTGTCCACAGAGATATACATAGCAATACTGGAGGAAGAGATACTGTACAGTCTCTCCTGCAAATTCTAACTCCAACAGAGGGGTTGGAACTTGAATACATTCATAGTACCAAAGAATTTTGGGGTCAGAGACCTGTCATTAACTTGAAACACCTGAACAGATTTGTGAAATTCGAGCATTTCAAGATAGAGGGGCTACACACAGTCAAAGTTCTCCTTGGCTGGATGGCCAAGGTAGACCTAAAGGATGCTTCCCAATACCCCTTGATTCGTCTTCTCTTTCTCTTAAAGTTGTGAAAGCAGTCCTTTCAATTTAACTTTGGTTTGTGCACAGCTCCAAGGGTCTTTACAGAGATACTGAAGCCATCTGTGGAGATGCTGAGATCTCTGGACATCAGACTTGTAATTTACATGCATGATATGCCTTCTGATGGCAAGCTCAAAGCAGAAACTAATGGAGCACATCCAGTTGACAATGTTCTTCCTAGAGAACCTGGGGTTCATAAACTTGATTCTGTACCAATCCCAAGAAATAGATACAAGGGTGGGAAGCAACATGCAATGGAGCTTGGTCCCCAACCAAACAATCTCTCCACATCAATTGCCTAGAGCTACTAGCTGCTACAATAGCAGTTCAGACATATGCCAAGGATCGTCTGCAACTGGATAATTCTACAGCAGTTGCCTATATCAACACTCTTCAAGGGAAATTGTATGCTAATTCACTTTGGGATCTAATAGACAGAGCCCTGTCATGTACAATCCCAAACAATTCAGGAACTGGCACTAACAGCACCAGTTTGGAGCCAGTGTTTCAGAACAGTCTACCGGATATTATCCCACAGTTAGCCATCCACCAGCAATGTTAAGGTAGCCACCTTCTTGAACAGCTACAGACCTTGTCCTCTCATCATGGAGGGACAAGTCCACAAAGTCACAAAATGCCTCCTTCAATAAATGAGCTAGCTGGTGTGGTGAACAGAATAGGAATCCCTTTTCAGGCCCTAAAAATGTTATAGCCAATTTCTTAGCAGAGCTCAATGAACAAAGCTACAAATACAGCTCAGTAAATGCTTACTGATTAGTTATTTCTTCAACCCATGACAAATTTGATGGCTAGCCAGTTGGGAAACATCCTACAGTTGTGAGAGTACTCAAAGGAGCCTACAACAGAAGACCTCCTTTATCCAGATATTCCACTACTCACACCCTACATTTCTGCCCTGGGTGATAACAAGTCATTATTATTGAAAATGTTGTCACTTAAACTAGTAGTGTTATTGAGACTTTCAAGGTCCAACGACTTATCCAACTTGAGCTTGAAAGTGACAGCTGTATGAGAGTGCTACCAGATGGTGTCCATTTTAATACAATTTGTCTTTTGTTTAAAAAACAGTTACGATCATCCTGGCCACTTGAGCCATTTACATTTTCATCATTTTCCTCTGACAAGAAGCTATGCCTATATTGGACCTTACAAGCATATACTGCAAGGCCAGAGTCCTTCCGTGGTAAGGTAAAGACAACCTTCTCCTCTCATATGTTAAGCCTCAAAACCTGATATCATCATCTTCAGTGGAATAGTTATCATGCTGGCATAGACACCGACATCTTTAAGTCACATTCAGTGAGAAGTGCTTCAGCTACTGCATCAGCATCAGCTGGAATCACCACATATTAAATAATGGATGCTGCTGGTAGGATATCGTTTTGAGATGTTTTATTACAAACCAGCTAACAATTACCCTGAGGGACAAGCAGCGTTGTCCACATCTTCTGATATTCCCCTTCTGGTTCATTTTCTTTTATGCCCACCTCGTGTCACTCAGCTAAAACACTGAGCTACAGTATTTGTTTATAAATACATATACAGTCCTGTATACATGTCAGTTGCTATAGAAAAAAGAAAAAGAGGAAAATTTGATCACAGAGTGATTGCCAGCTATTCAGTATTACATGAGGAGTGTGAGGAGAACATATCAATGTGATTGGTCTAAGTTTCTGCATTAAGTTTAAACAAGTTTTTGTAGGATCAATAAACCAGGCAGTGACATCACCATGACTATCACATAAGTACTGCCACATGTTCACCAAACAGCCTTTATATGGCTAGGTCCCTTCACTAATTGGAGTAGTTTTAGACTATACTCCTTATGCATCAAAATGCAAGTCTCTAGTCCTAAACAGATTGAACAAGATGTAAACAATGTATAAATAGCAAGTTTGTTCACAGAATTCTCAATTGTACAAGCAACTAACTCCTGATCTGTCTGTCATTTAGACACTATTGTGATACATATCATTATCATGACATTTTCATTACTATCGATCGTCTTGTGAAAATTTTGCTATCGCCCACCTCTAGGTAAAGACATTTCAGAATGCTCAGGTTACCTCAGATCACATTCAGGTATCAACATAATGTTTGTAGAGAATCTGTTAATCTATACTATGCTGGTCATTCAAAAAAAATTATGAGCATAATGGAATAAACTATAATACTGCAGCTATACAAAGCCTATACTATTATCCACACTACTACATAATATTGCACAAAGTTTTTGGAAAAATTTGACTTCACACAACCAAACTTTTCATATAAAATATTTCTTCATATACTGAGCATGACTATGCATGCACAAAACATAATTATGTGTAAAAGAATTAGGAAATAACATGTTATGCTATGATCAATATGCATCATCATCTTAGGATATACATATCGTGGCACACAGGTAACTTTTACCTTGTCAGTATTTCTATAGTAATAGCCAACTGCATTCCAGGTTACAATCAACAAATGCTTTGCCATGAAATTTTGAGACATTGAAAAAGCTGCTCTTATTTCACTGGTTGCCCTAGCAAGGAGACTAGAATCAGTGGTCTGACGATAGTAAATATTTCCAGTTCCTGTGATGTCAACATCAGCCCAGTATGGTGCAATAATCTTATTAGTTCCATTCAGTGGTAATGAACGTGGAGTGTACAAAGAAAAAGTGTTGTTGAAACTGACAACTCCATTGTCACTAATCTGATAAAAAATACATTTAAAAATGCATTTGTATATACATATATGTACCACACCTCAGTTCACAGGGAAAAGCATATGTGTGTATTATAATTAAACTGTTTATGGAATGTTATACGTATGTTAATGATGTTCCATTATTACTCTAATAAAATAAATGTTTTATTGGAGATCTTATACAATAAATCTCACCTACTTAGGGAAAACTGTGGATCTATGCACATCAATAGTTGTGAGATATGCAATTTTAAACATTTCAATCCAGTATATATAGCTTGGGAAGGTGAGAAGCTACAAGTTAAAATTTTTCACCATTAATGCAGCCAACCATAATGTTTATTTCACTTCAATCCATAGCAAGCTAGCTACAGATATAACCATGATTTTGAGCACCTTTTTCCATGACAGTATCTGTAATGCAAGCACATCACCATGGGTGGGTGATTGATATACGAACATAAAATGGGTCATATGGTGTCTCCGCCCTTAATATTGGGTTCTCAAGACAACCTGTGCCACTGAAAATTAAAGAATGTACATAGAAAACATCTGGGAAATTGTTCAAGGCTGTTTATGTCTCTAGTCTCGTGTTTCAGCTGGCCAGTGGAATTACAAGGTGTCAGAGCATTGCCAGTGGCCGGCTAATGTCTCTAGAAATCCACTTGTGAAAAGCAGCCTGAGCAAATCAGAGGCATGGCTGTGGTGTAAATATCTTTTTGTGTGGGGGCAGAAAAAAAGTTTTCTCCTCCCCCACACAATAAGAAAAAAAGCGGTCTGGGCAGGAGACTAGTATAAAACATTGTAAAAGTCGGCCGCCCACACAATTAATTACATTGATTACATTATCATCACAAATGCAGTTTATACACATAAACTTTAGGTGATTTTCTGCTCCTCCTCCTCTGTTCTGAAGAATTGAAGAATATTGGTAAATATCGGCATGTCGGTTACAGGAATAGGCAAATACCATAGGCGGGAAAAGTTACGCATGGGAAAAGTTTCGTGAATTTTGCGAATTCAGTCATCATCGCGAAACTTTTACGCCGGTACATTTTATATTTGATGGCAGACAAATTAATTTTAAAAATAATTTTTTTGAGGGGACATACTCGTGCTACCTCATGTTAATCATGTTAAAAATGGCATTGTATAAATATTTTAAACGTGAAGCAAAAGGGCAAAAGGGCATCCATCTGCCAGGAGAAAATGGCCCTCTTTCTCAGGTGCTACCACTGATCGCTATAAAGGAAGCTAATCAAGCAGTAGCCAAGATGATTAAGCTTCAAGGGAAGCATAATCCATATCTTCATTCAGTGGATGATACGAAAAAGGCGGAAATAGCCAAGTATGCTTTGAATTATGGAAATGTGGCTGCTGTTCGACATTTCAGCGGAGAGTTCACTGAGCCAGATACACTCAAGGAGAGCACTATAAGGGGATGGAAAGCTAAATATCTGGATGAAATGGGCAAGAGAAAGGAACGAGGGTGTAAGGATATAGAAGTAAAAGTGTTACTAGCAGCAAAGATAGGACGGCCAATACTAATTGGGCAGAAATACGACAAAGAAGTACAGGAGTATTTGGTGGCATTACCAGAGGTTGGTACAGCTGTGGATACACTTATTGTAAGATCTGCTGGAAAAGCAGTTATCAAGAGAAGAGATCCAGGAATGCTAGCATCAGCTGAAGGATCAGTTGTGTTGACGAAAGACTGGGCACGTTATCTTTTACAGCGTATGGGATATGTGAAACCGAAGGCTACAACAAAGGAAAAAAATACTGTGGAAGACTTTGACGCAGTGAAGAGTGATTTTTTGTTTGATATTAAGGTGGTGGTGACTTTAGAAGAAATTCCACCTGAATTAATAATAAACTTTGACCAGACTGGTCTAAAGTATGTTCTAGTCGGTGACTGGACTATGGCAAAGCGGGGATCCAAAAGTGCTCCTATATCTGGATTAGGAGACAAGTGGCAAATAACAGCAGTTTTTGCCGGTACACTATCTGGAATGTTCTTGCCACCACAGCTTATTTACGAAGGGAAAACAAAAGCCTGTCTGCCAAAAGTTGACTTCCCACAAGGCTGGGATATTATGTGCACAGCAAATCACTGGGCTAATGAAGAGTCGATGAAAAGGTACATTAAAAAAATTATTGTGCCATATGTGGAGAAAACCAAGTGGGATATGAAGTTTCCCAGTAGCCAGCGAGCTCTATGTATTATGGATAATTTCTCTGCACAGTGCACTGATGGCATTATTGCACTTTTTGAGTCCTATGGGATTGACATGGTGTATGCCCCTGCTAACTGTATAGGCGAACTTCAACCGATGGACATTACTGTGAACAAGCCTGTGAAGACCTTTTTGAAGGATGAGTTTCAAAATTGGTATGCCAAGGAGATGCTCACACAACTTGACGATACTGCAGGCACTAAACAAAGTGACATAAGTTTTAAGCCAATCACGTTTCCAATGGGAAGAATGAAACCTATTGCAGCTAAATGGATAATGGATGCTGTTCATTACATCTATACTCATCCAGTATTGATTTGTAATCACCGATGCCATTAGTGAACTTTCATGACTGTGTAGTTGACTTGGTACACTCTGTAACAATTTTTTTTGCATTTCATGTATTTTAACATTATTTATTATACAAATATTGATGATTGATCAGTAATGATAAATTAATTAATTGCACAAAAATGTTAAGTTACAGCTACAATCAACAGCATTAAATCATATTAAAGATGTATGAGTCACTGTTTTGGAAAAGGGGTGATGATAAGTTTTTCATAGCAATCAAACAAATGTTTGCGCATGTTTTCTTGCTTGTAAAATACACCGCAAGGGTCTTCTCCAGGTTAAATTGAAGTGATAAAGGCAATGGCAAATACACCACAATCTTTTAAACCAGCTTGCACTTATACTTTTTTCATAGATATTTCACACTCATCCCCACCAAATATATTCTTGATCAAAGCACAAGTAGTTGCATCAACATCAGGAAACAAGGAGTCGTACACATGTACTGAATTTTTGTTACAGCCAACACTGGAGACAGCAATCCAGTGATGCCTACCCAAACAGTGAATTATTTGGTCAGAACCATCATGAAGATTATAGCACTTTTCTTGCAAAAGTGTTGAAAATAATCCACCAATAAAAGGGAACTGTTCTTTTATTAACTTCTGAGCAAACTGTATGTGCTTGTCCGAAAGCTCATCTCCACGCTGCAGAATTATTTTATCATTTAAATTCAGTCGTCTGCGGTAATATTGAACCCATATCTCAGTATCTCCATTAGCATAAGTAGTTTGCACTGACATGGAACTATCACTACTACTAGCACTTGATTCAGGATCTGCAGAAGCTTTACAAGATGGTTTTGAAGGATATATCATGGTCTCTATCTTTTCATTCTGCCAACAAATTTTTGATCTTTTGCAAGCTCTTACTATCATCACTGGAAAACTTGAGCTGACATGGGATCTCCATGCCTCCTTGTGGTAAATCATATGAGTATCTTCTCGTACCCGTAACAACGTATG
The DNA here is from genome assembly GCF_963678975.1 of Dysidea avara. NCBI lineage: Eukaryota > Metazoa > Porifera > Demospongiae > Dictyoceratida > Dysideidae > Dysidea > Dysidea avara. The sequence continues at coordinate 46,784,782 of NC_089272.1, forward strand.
ATATGACACCACCTCTCCTCAAGAACATGTAACACAAGGTAGAAATCCTCCTGGGCACATGGCCAACAACACGACTTGACTTTTTCACAGCAACAGTAAATCTATCATGCGGATTTCCATCCTCTTGAAGGCAAGGTAAAACTTCTCCAAAAAAGGGATCCCAAATGTTTTGATAGTAATGGTATTCCCTAACACAACTATCCATGAGGTATTCGGTGTCCATGACTAAACACGTTTGAATGCCGGCAAGTGACTAAAAGGAGGCACCTATTCAAGATGCGACTCTGAACCAGCAAAGGTATCGTGAAACTTTTCCGCCGGAATGAACAGTACATTATTGGAATCGCGAAACTTTTCCGCCTGTATGCAAAGAAGGGTGCCATTCGCAAAACTTTTCCCATGCGTAACTTTTCCCACCTACGGTAATCGGTATCGGCAAAGGTGAAAAAATGCATATCAGTGCAACACTAATTACATATGTTGTCTAGTAGTGTCTGAGTATCACTAAGCCTTTAGTCTTGAACACATGCAGTGAGATAAATATTGCTCAAGTCACTAGGATGCATCAACCCAGAAACTATCCATAAGAAGGATTTATACTGTGTACTCTTGCAGCTGATTAAGAACTAACAACATTATGCAATCCATGCAGAAGTCAAAAGTTATCCAACCATCTCAAATACTCTTTTGGGCCTGCCCAGTCATACTTGTATATAGAATAGATGGTTCATAGCAATGACCGATTACAGCAAAAAATAAAATTCAGTGACTATACTTATAGTTATACCACGGCTGCTAGGGATTTTGCTGATATATACACCCAAAGCACAAGGACTGCAGGACCGAGGGTAGGGTTAGCAATGAAAAAATTAACCTCCATAATATCTCCTCCAACTCTGGTGATCAAGTCTACATCAAAACCGTAGGGTAATAATATGGTGATTCCCTTGCTGTTTCCAAAGCACACATTTTTATTTATTTATTTATTTTTACAATTTTTCAGGTTTTTGAATAAAAATTGGCAGCAGCATTAGCAATGCTGTTTAGCGTGCTTCAATGTTTCCATGAATGGTACATTACATGGTGGCAATTATACAACCGAAAACGGATGTGTATTCTTGGGGAAACGGATACTGCCAGTTTCTATATCATGGCATGAGCAAGAGCATTAGCTTGCATTGGCATGTAAACACTATAAAGCTCTACTTAATAAGGTCAAAAAAGGTGCTTTGAACTTAGTAGACCAATCTTGGACCTCGTTACGTGAGTTTCAGTGGGTCGATTGCTCATTGCAGACCCGTAAATTGTCATTTTAACAAAACGTGAGTACAGCGAATCACCTTTAACGCAAGTGTATTTTGTAGAGCACTCACCCAATAACCAAAAAAAGCACTGGACAACATTCTAGATGCTGCTACCCATTTTTTTATGAATATGAGCTGAAATCCAACATGGCTATATCCCAAGTGAAAGGCATTTGGTCTCTCCAAACTACCATTTAAAACTAGACCATTGGTAGGCTCCATCCCCTGAATTACAAGTTAATCCATAGGTTGTCAATTTTTCATTGCCAACCCTACTGAGGGTTAAGGGTGTATATATCAGCAAAACCTGAAGCAGTCGTGATATATTGACAATGGTTTAATCTAGGCTAGGATCTAGACCTTTGATCCAGTGACATTTGGTGACATTATGGCCCCACAATCGACTTTTACATGTTAGGTTATAAAAGAATTCGAATGAACATCTTTCCACCTGTTTCGTAGCAGTCTAGGCTGCTGGCACTTGTGCAATGCTGCACAAATCTGTATATTGCACTGCAATCAGTGCCACATACAAATTATGGCACTGGTGGTTCCTTTGAACTTCCCACACTGAGTGGTACATGTACATGTATATATCACTCTAGGAATGCTCACCTGATGGGTGAAAGAACTATATTCCAATGACAAATCTTTCGGTCACCAAAACATGTTTCGATATAATGAACTGGATATATCATTGAGCACTCACCCTGTTTCATTTATACATCAGTATCTGATGATCAATAGTGGTTTTAATAGTGTGGGCTAATAGCCATTAGAAATGCTTTACACACAGTGCCAGAAAAAATTTGATTGTGGGATCATTTTTTTTTGTTTTAGCATTTTATATAGTACATAATACTAACTTCACTATTGGGACAATAAGTAGGTTATTATATTAAGTTAAGTATAATTTTAGGACTATGAGTTACTTACCTATTTAAATCTAGTTGTCTTCTTTGTGTTGTTCCATGGCAATGGTTGGCATGCGGTGGATAGAAATATGCATCCACACATTGCCAAATGATTATTTTACTGATAATTTGTCATTTAGTAACTATAAACTAGTCAAAACTTAGCAATTACACTGAGCCTAGCCTGACCTGTAAATGCAAACCCACAATAAAACGCTCCATGTCGCTCAATATAATAAGTCAAAACAGATCATCTTTTTGAACTGGTTGGGCATCAAAGCCATGAGCAAACTGCATTTCCATGATATTTCCCGGACAATATGCGAGTCAAATTCTGAGCAGTACCTTTGAACGCCCACACCAAAGTGGTATATATGTAGGTTGGATAACTTTTGACTTCTACATGGTAAATGGCTCCTTCCCAATGCCCGGATAGACGACTTTTAGATAAGTTGGGCCTATTCAAGTGTTTCATTACTTTAGATTTGAAGTCTGGTTATTGTCAGGGTAAGGTTCCTATAAGATCATAAGAGAACATTATTTATTACCTAATTACCATTTATGTTGGTCTGTTGGTCTTCACCACTCAGTTTGATGCCAATTTGCTTCACAAATGCACCTGCTCTATTCCAAAGTCTGATGCAGTGAACTAATACTGGGAGACTTCAAAGAAGATCACATGTTTGTACTTTCAGTACAGTATATCTAGATAATGTGATACTTTTTCTTGTAGCTTTGAATGACACAAAATACACCTACAGGAAGTGCTTATATGCAACTAGAAGAAGTTGGCTTTGAAACTACAAAAAGCCTAGAAAAATGTTGCATAACTTTTCAGGTGTAAAATTATACAGTTCAAGCCATGCATGGCATTGACAAAGAATATTTGCAGATCGTCTGTAACATGGTAGAAGCTATGAAGCACAAAAATTGTTCTATCACTATAAATCCCATTGTGCACATGTATTTCATATTATGGATGTTGATAAAGGAGTTATCTAAAACAAGAAGTGAAAATAGGTATATAGTCGTCTTTCTGGATTTCCTCTATAAATGACCAAGAACTATTCTTGTGGCAGATCAGACCATTAAGCCCTACTAAATAAATGTAAAGTATATTAGCTCATATAAAAATGATCACAATAGTTTCTGTGCTTCATCTGACCAAAGGCAAAGTAAGGACAATTCCCTTCCACCCTGCAAAGTGGGAGGAGGGGAGGAATTGAGGGGGCAGTGCTCCTGTTCTTCCATTTTCTGCCCCTAACTAAAAGGCATGAAGTACAGTATGTATATCTGAAAACAATAGGGAGATTTGTTGCTCACCATAATAGGTGGGTATAAGTATGGTGTACATATACACACTTACAAACACACATTATATTTTAATCAGGTTACTTACATATGCTGTCCTGACCAAGTCATCATAAAAATAGAAGTCTTCGGATAAAGTTATTTGTGGTGAATTAGCATCAAAAGACAGTGCTAACAAAGCAGTGTCGTTATTAACAAATCCAAATGGGTAAAACTAAAATTATAAAGAATCATAGTTACAATGGTATGGTGTAACAACATATTTATGCTCAAAAGTACAGTATTAACTATACAAAATATGCATCTCTTTCTCTACTGACAACATCATGTTCCTCACATCTAGTTTTATGAATGTGAAGGATCACAACTAATGTTGGAGTATTCCATCTTTATTCAGACAAATGAACATGCATGCAAGTACCCTGTACATATACATATGGTATCTACACTGTATACAGCTTACTTCTGATATACATGTGTTAATATCAGGCTGACAATCATCTGCAATTATGCCTACAAACATTACAGTATATAAATAACAATATAATTGCTGAAATGCACAACAGTATAACTACAATATCTTGTGGGCAATGCTTTTTCCTAAGTATTAAATTTTTTAGTTTTAGAATGGCTACAAGCTACAGTTGTGAAAGCAGATTATTACTGATATGCATTAGCTTTTATGCCATTCATGGTACAATTGTGAATGCTATCATACTGTACCATATACAGTATACAGTACAATGCATAATAGCAGGATCAATGGGGGTTACATTTTCCTGCCAAAAATATCAACCCTCACCTTTCCTGCATACTTTCAGGGATTATGATTAGAATTTTAATTGTCAGGACAACTTTCCTGACTAACTTGTAGTTGGTCAGGCAAACATGTAGTTGACTGGACACACCAGTACAGTGTATATATAGACAAAATGCAATGGTCTTTGCTGGTTGTGCTGCCAAGTAGCCTTTGTGTTGTATGTCACAGCCACAAAACTGCTATATTGTTACTATTGTGGGGTTTCAGTACAGCAGAAGGGTTTGTATTGGTATATTTGTGGTCCCTTCCTTGGTGTGCAAGAATGTAGCATCTCCTAGTAACCAACTTCTAGTAACCAACTGGTTGTTATAATAAACAGTCATGCATAGCTCAGACAGTAGGCTTCCCCTTGCGCTTTGAAAGGACATGATGTTCTGCCAAATCCATTTATGCTTGGAAAGTGGGAAATTTGTCAGGAATTTGTCTGTCGTGTTAGCTATAACTCAATAAACAGATTTCCTACTTAAGGTTTGTACTTTCATAGTTTACTGACATGTGTGTGAAAATTCAACTAAAATGGTTTAGCTGGAAGGCGTGACAACAAATTGCACTGCTGCTGACATATTTGACATTTTGCTGCATAGACGAGCAAGGGATGGTCATATCCAAAAGCTGATCAAGGGAGGTGTCCATCTAGGTCATTAGCTTGCCATATTAAGAAGCAAGGCATAGATGTACAATTAATATATTATTTCTATTGGATTGTGCCAGTACTTTTAACACTGAAATATTAGCTCCAATAGAAGTGTTTAAAAACAGTTTATTTTCCACATTTTAAAAGATCTTCTGATTGCACCTGTAAATTTGTAATACATTCATGTGGTTGAAGCAAAACAAAGATTTTAGGTGCACTTGTATGGTTTACCGACCAGTTCGAAATTGGCTTATAACCTAGTTTCAAAACATGCCCTAAGACCATGATCTCAAATGATTTATTTTACCTCCACAGAAAATTTGGTGCTTTTATCACAAAGTGAACAATTTTATCAAAATTTGTTGCTTAGCCACTCTACTACTAAGTACGTATCCTTTTATTTTAGCCAGTTTTGATACATGAATGGCCCATAATTTAGCCTAATTCATTGCTATGCAATATAAACACCCTCTTGACCCCCTTCCCACCATTACTATTACTGATACAGCCAACCTTGACTTAAAAATGATCTAAAATGGCAGGAAACGTAGCTGTTGGCTACTTGCACAGTAGATGCTATGGATGAAACTAATCAAATGCAGTAATCCTACTTTTAAAATGACCAGAGAACACAACTTTATACTGTTTAAATTTAAGAATAAGACAGAAAAGTTTTTTGATCCATGTGATTAACCCTTGGAACAACTTCCCAAATTATGAAGTGACAGCCAACAATCTTAATGACTTTAAGAATAGACTTTTGATAGTTATTGGACTATAACAGGATATTGACAAACTCAAAGGCCTTGAGCCTATAATTGTATATTGTAATGTCCATTAATAATACTAATACTAAAACCTACACAATATTGGAGCTGTCAAAGGAGTCTGAAGGAGCCATTACTATTTTTCAGTGATGCTATAGATATGCTTTGAGTTTTCCACAAAAATGAAAATGTATGATTTTACACAGCTGTGGGATGAATCAAGGCTGTTCAATTGGACTGTCCACAAAAGGTACAGTATATTATAAATATATGTTTATTCTATAGCTACCTGAAGCAAGGCTAAACATCCAAACTCCTGAAATACCGATGTTGCTCGTTCTATCAATATTAATGATGCTAGAAGTTCGTGATCCAGGAATGGTTACAAAATTAACACCATCACCAGCATTAATTCCTGCTAGAGCTTCAGTTCCATAAAGTCCTCTATATCCACCAGAGTTGTCACCAGTAGTCCATTGCATTCTCCCATCAGCATATAGGAATATTACAAATGACTCAACTCCACTAGTGGCTAGTACACACTGAAATGTGTTGGTCTATGAAGAATTGAAATGGGTATACTAATAAAACAAATACTGGTAAGTACTGTATAACACATATACGATAATTAATTCCATACCTTATCAGTTTTTTGATAGTAATAGCCAACTCTATCCCATGTTGCAATTAACAAGTTTGTGATTGTGACATTTTGTGACATAGGAAAGACTGCTCGTATTTCACTGGTTGCTCTAGCAAGGAAACTAGAATCAGTGGTCTGACGATAGTAAATATTTCCAGTTCCTCTGGTGTCAACATCAGCCCAGTATGGTGCAATGATCTTATTAGATCCACTCAGAGGTAATGAAAGTGGAGTACGAACATTATAACGACTGCCAAAACTGATAACTCCATTGTCATTGATCTGAACAGAAGTATATTACAAGTTTTTACAACTCAAATGTACACACAAACAGTTTCACAAACTACGTACAATATTTACACAAATTTATTACATAGCTACGTACATAGACTGTTCTGATAACTTGTCTATAAAAGACAAAACTTTCAGTTAAAGTAATGATCGGTGAACTTCCTTCACCAGCCAGAGGATATGACAATGTTCTATCACCATGTGCCGATCCGTATGAATAAAACTATAATAAATTAAAGATTATGTAAAAGATGTCTAGCAGCAACTGTAACCATGCATAGTACAATTTTAAAGTGTGATAAATTATGTTACAACATTTGCATACCTCTGACAGACATGTTCTGAGGTCTTGTTGACAACTACCTGTATCTGTTTATGAGTTAAGGAGAAACATTATATAAATTATTGTAAAACTACTGTACACAAATATGTAACTGTATACTATACATCATAATAACACAAAAGATTTTGCATACTGTAAACAGTATAATCTATGGATTATATCAGTTGTGACTTTAAAAAGAATACAGACTACTATTGTTACTGGTGAGACATACAATAACAATTACAATGCTAGACATGGTGAAGTGCGGATTTGGTAATTAATTTTGTTGTAAAGTACAAAATGTAGTTATTACAGGGTGGCTACAGTACTGTATTTACTTGCAACCTACAGTATATACATTGTTTAACACTGACTTTCTTTACCATTTAACACTGCATTAAGTAATACTGATAAATACGTGAAAAGAAAGGTTGTGAATTTAATGCTTACAAGAAACAATTATTATTATGGGGAGAATGCTATACACAAAGCACTGCTGTGTTGAAATTGTGTTAACGAAAATGCAGTATGCATCTCTTACATGTACACGGATATTTCTTAACCACTACTGTAGTTGAAAATACTGTATCTGTTGAAAGACGTTTGACAAGCCACCAATGTACAGTTAGCCTTATTCTAAAATTAAAACCAACATGGATTGTGTTATATTATGGTGGCAACTTGTGCTTTTGCATTATAGATAGTACTTGAAGCTCATTAATGAACTTACAGCATGCATAACATGCATCACTTTATGATATGCACCATTATAAGTAATTTACAGAACAAGTATTAGAAAATACACATGATATGTCTACCTGAGTCAACTTTGAATATCCAAACTCCTGGGACACCTATGTTACTTGTCTTATCAATATTAATAATACTAGATGTTCGTGATCCAGGAATGGTCACAAAATTTTCACCATCTCCACCATTAATTCCTGCTAGAGCTTCAGTTCCACCAAGTCCACCAGATCTACTACCAGTAGTCCATTGTATTCTCCCATCAGCATATAGGAACATTACAAATGACTCAACTCCACTAGTGGCTAGTACACACTGGAATGTGTTGGTCTAAATAAACAACACCTTTGGTGAATTTTAAGTAATTTAATTAAATCATACCCTATGGGTGTCAACTGAACAATCACACTTATTCTGGCTGTAGCAAGAGTATATAATGGGGAGGGAGAGTGTCGAACTATGCTATTTGCTGTGAAAATGAGCTGTAAAGTCATATGGCATCGTTCAAATGACTTGATGATTTGTGTTGATTGGTGACTAATTATAAGTGGAGTGGGCACACTTTGTATACGTGGTTACTGAATGAAAGAACAGTGTACTCGAGGAAAGTATGGCACATCACGCAGAGGAACTCGCCGTACAAAGAGAACGACACAAGCAGCTAAACTGGAAAACAAACATCAAGGTTTCATTATGATTGAAGGTCGAGATTTTGTTTGAGATTTCATCACGGTCGCCATCCCCTGCCTTGCTTTGACAGTTCTAATAGCGAAAGTGACATGTCTAGGTGGAATTTCAGCCATTGCGATTCTGTGCGGACCACCCATCAAAACATTCAAGGTATTAAATCTGAGCAATCAACAGCGGTCAGGTTTACGAGATGAAATGAAGGTATGCGTGTTACTTTATTTCATAGCCTATAGTGCAGTTCGACACTCTCCCTTCCATTATATACTCTCGGCTGTAGAGACATGCACATTTAGTTTCACTTGTCTAGTTTTGCTTGGCAAGAAAGCAAAGACTGTGCCTGCTACATGTATATCCATAATACTGCATTACCTATGTACATTTACCAGCCAACAAGAAGTTTAAACTAATTATAAAACAAACAGTGAACACATCAAAAACAAATGCTACAGCAAAAACTTAACAATAAGAAAAATTAATGTCTATTATGAGTTATGCATGCTCCTTTAACCACTCCTTTGTCCATAGCAAAAAAGGTTACTTTCTATTCAGCCACTATTGAGCTATGAATATGTTAAAATGGTGGTTTCTTGTTTCCTATTATACACTCGTCTGTTGCATGCCCACATCAGCTGTACTTGGCTGCATTACACGCTATTGTGTGTCTTGATTACTGTAATCTTATCAGGTTAGTGTTAGTAATACTGCCACCTGTATTACACTATATACTTGAGCATTATGCTTTTGAGTAGCACTGAAAATTCACCTAATATGCTCACTAGAAATGCTCACTCTTCCAAAAGTATGCAACCAGTTTTGTTAACTGTGTCAGCTGATTGTATTAGACAATTCACTAATAAATCTACAATTTAACTGGTCTTCTATTATTAATTTTTTTCTTTTGGCTGGTTACTGTAGTATTATAAAGCGTTTCATTTTGTGGTCGTGTTTTATAATTCTACTTAGCTGCTTTATTACTGCATTTTGTTGCTGTATGAGTTTCTACTGAAATTTTGACTGCTCTATTAGAATATTTCAATCTCTATGTATACCAATTTTTCCTATAACTGCATGTACAAATTGCCAGCATAATGCCTGCTTTCAATGAAATGTTTCTTCTTCCCAAAATTATACTAATATTATCACTGAATCGAGTGAATTCATACAATAAGTGCTCATTAATCTACTGTGTTTGTATAAGTATATAATTTTCTTGTGGTAGTACATCTTAATACTAGCACTAATTAAGAAGGTGTTAATAGAAAGATTTAACTAAAGATGTGTATGAATAATAATTATAAATGAAAGTTAAATATTATCGTCAAGGAGCACAACAAGGAGCAAGAGCAAGTGCACCACACACCCCTACATCTTAGAATAAATCACTTTTAGTAAAATTATAGTAGTTTTAGTTCAGGGAAGACTAAGGCTCTTATCAATCCCTGGATCTGCTCCTGTACACTACACAATTACCTTGTCAGTATTTCTATAATAATAACCAACTCTGTCCCATGTGGCTATTAACAGGTTAGAGATTGTGTTGTTTAGAGACCTTGGAAAAGCTGCTCTTATTTCACTGGTTGCTCTAGCAAGGAGACTAGGATCAGTGGTCTGACGATAATAGATATCTCCAGTTCCTCTGGTGTCAACATCAGCCCAGTATGGTGCAATGATCTTGTTACTCCCACTCAGAGGTAATGACAGAGGAGTACGAACATTATAACGACTTCCAAAACTGATAACTCCATTATCATTGACCTGTGACAAACATGCACATTTACGTAAAATGTACAGTAATACCAAATTGTATACAGTGTGATCGTGGAGGTTCATGCTTTCCCACCAAAGACTTAAGTTTATCAATCAGAAACAACTGACTAACCAATAAATATTATGGTATATGAACTAACACTTGTCACTGTTAAACATAGCTTTGGTTTGATCCATACCCTTTCATATACTGTTACAATGCATGAAAAAAGTTTTTATATTTTGTTGTGCATTACGCACATGTAAAAGGTGTATAGTTATTACATCATGCATATACCCTTGTCTTTTGCTGTGTCCCATTTCCTTGGGTTAAAGCTTTTTAGTTCTCAAGTAAAACCAAAATTGAAATTTCTTTCACCTCATTCTTACAATTGAAGTAAGCAGTAGAGGCACCTCTACTGCATATTTATCTAGATATATCCGATTATTGAGATATCATAAGACTTATCGAGATAAGGATGATAAGTTTATTTATCTAAATAATAGTAAACTTCCTGTAAATTAATTTTATACCAAAGAATATCTGATGACACAGTGATAAAACTAACATTTTACACTTCATATTCTCTTCAAATTGCTACATTATTGGCAGTTAACTAAAGTAAATACTTGTTTCAATTATCTAGACATTTTAGGTAATCGAGATAAGTGTAAAAGGAAATATTGAAGTATGTCTAAATTTGTCATCGCACACCTCTAGTAAATAGAGTACAGTAACTACAAACATGCTTCGAGTATTGTTCTCCATATTTAAAACTCTGCAACAGCTATAGGTTTCCTGGCTGAATACAGCAAAATCTGACATGAATGGCTGTTTCACTTGCAGGTATGTAATAATTTGAAGTACACATTTGCCAAGTGATCTATGGCCTAATATTCTGGTGCCATTCTATTCTTTGTTAATTATAAATTAATATGCAAAAATGTTAACACACATTGTCATGTGTAAGTACAAATTAGAACTTTATTTTTTATTAAGGATCACAGCAATAAAAAGTACTGAAACAATGGTGGCCAAATATTTGATCCATACTTCAGTCATGGCTATACAAATACCATTGCTAAATATCTATGTATGCAGAGCTGAAAATAACAGCCTGTCATCTGTCATTTTCCAACCCAAAAGTCACAATGACTGACCATATTAAAAATGGTCTGACATTATTACCTATCAAAATAAGCATTTAAAAATACACTGTGTATATATTATGTAGACTGTTACTATTATGTGCCAGTGGCTGATCATTACATATCGGTCTGTCATTTTGACAGATCATGTAAGAGACATTATAATGAGCATTGTCAGTACGTACTATGTAGTATGGCTATAGGTGTAGGTGACCACTCTAGTTTCAGTTCATCTATTAATACAGTCCTTCCCAAACTTAACAATCCTAATTTATATTCCCACATTTTAGCAACCACAAATTTTCATACAGTGTCGGTGATATCAACATACATATGTTGTCCTGACAACTTGATTGAAAAACACAAAATCTTCTGACAATGTTATGGGTGGTGAACTTCCTTCACCGACAGAAGGATAGGGTAAGACAGCATCACCATTATCATTTCCAAAAGGATAAAACTGTAAAATATAGACAAATCACAACACTGAATACATGAAATTGAAGTGTTAGAAATGCACACAGCTATACTAAGGAGTTCTAGAAGTGCAATACGCACTACAGTAAGTGTATGATAATGTAATTTTTTGGAATGATCAGTATATAAAAATATTTCACTTTTATGCTATACACAGGCCACAAGAATTATATGGCTGTAATTACTAATACAGATCCAGCTGATTTGGAGCAAATTGAATTTTAATATATTTTAACAGCAAAAATCTTCACATCATTAATAACTTTGCCATTACAACACTACCCACCTCTGATACACATGTCACATTATTTTGAGTCTCACAGGCATTGACAGCTGTAAAAATTACACAAAGATATAATATTATTTGTAATACAATACATTACATGTAGAAAGTGCATAACATGTTTTACCAGTGATAAACATTTTGTAAATAGTTTGGTTTTAAAAAATACATATTATTATTACAGTTCATTAATCTTGGTTTGGCTTTTCAAATTAAAGTTTATTCAGTAGTTACTGTAGTACATGTATATTCACAGCTATACTACAGTAACTACTGACTAAACTTTTCTGGAAAACTTTAAGTTCTATACACTGATGTAGTAAGTGAAAATTGATTTAATTCTGTTAGGGATGACTTATATAATTAATCATGTCCTTGTTTCATCACTGTATTAATTAACCAAATTTGATGTGTTTATACTTTCAGTTTCTGAAGTACAAGAGCACTTTGCTGGTGTTTTGACCTATGCCAGATGCTTACAACTGTATATATTCTTGTCTGTTTCTGTGCTTTGTGTTGCCAAACAATGATAGTTTGGTGTTTCTGCTGCAAGCTTGCAAGTTTAAATTCCATTACACTGCAAGAACTGAAGTTTCTTCCCGACACCAAATGTCCCAATACAGACACCATTACGTTGTAAAACCTGGTGTGTCCAAGGACACAAACAGACACTAATGGTGTCTGTATTGGGACATTTTGGTGTCCGGAGGACACTTCAGTTATTGCAGTGTAGGGTTTCAGAAGCCCAAGGAAACCACTCTCCTAATGACCCTGTGGATCATGCCATGTTGTTCACACAACTAAATGTATACATACAAAAGCAATAATGGCCATGCGGGTGACAATGTGTTATACATATGGTACATACATTTAAAGTTATATATCCATATTCCTGGTAAGCCTACATTACTGGTCTGTGTGATATTAATAATGCTGGGAGTTTGTGATCCAGGAATAGTATAAGAGTTGTAACCATCACCAGCATTAATTCCTGCTAGAGCTTCAGTTCCACCGAGTCCCCTATATCCACCAGAGTTACTACCAGTAGTCCATTGTATCCTCCCAACGGCATATAGGAATATTACAAATGACTCAACTCCACTAGTGGCTAGTACACACTGGAATGTGTTGGTCTAAACAAACCAACAAAGTTTTACTACATGTATACTGTACGTAGATAAGATAAACCTGTGCATACATACATATATACATACATACATACATACATACATACATACATACATACATACATACATACATACATACCGTACGCAAGGAAATTTTGACGTCAAAAAATTTGACGAATTTGACGAATCGGTTTAATTCATCAAATTTAAATTTGTCAAATGTTTATAAGCGCCCTTAAAAGTACAGGTTTACATACAATTTCTTGATTTTTGTCAACATTTTATTTGTCAAATCTGCTGAAGTCTGAATTCATCAAATTTTTTATGTAAAAATTTCCTTGCGTACGGTACATACATACATACATACATACATACATACATACATACTTTAATTATGGTTCATGGGCAGATCAAAGGCTGCCGCCAGTGCTACAAATTATTTGTAAACCAGTTTACAAGTAATTGTAACATGGTTATGTACCTCCTTTAGGCCACACAGTCTGGCCACTTATTAGTTCAAAGATATCAAATGAAACCAAACACTAGATCAACATAGGAGGTCACAATACAAGATAAAGAATTTAGCCAATACATCAAGGACTGACAAGCGGGTGAATCGCTCTGGAATAAATAAACATACAGCACTCATGCGTCTGAATAAATGGGAAGCAGTACAACTGCTGAGCTGAGTTTGTATCTGCACACCATACTCTCATTTGCCAAAAATTAAGCTAACCAAGACTACTCAACAATGAATATCACACACTTCATCTACACCCATATAAATGATGTGAAGCAGTACAATGGCTGGAATAATTGGCATTGATATACATCTTGCACTTGCGCATGGGAAATGTGCCGCTACCAATGAATAAACTAGCTAACTAACCATCAAGACAGTAAGTAGTGAGTAAAATCATTCCTTATGAACAGTGTGCAGTGGTAGCCAATAGAGTAGCCTTACTTTCTTGTACCTTTCGGGTTACAAATTGGTTGCTATGACCTGCAGACACCCCATATCACAAATCAGTTATAACACACCCATTTTCAGACCCTTGGGTGTCGTGTTTACAAATCAGATACAAACCTCATGCATGTTCCACATGTTGAGTGAGCATTGCACATTGCTCAAATTGTTTCAACCATCAACCACCCTACTTAGCCTCCTCACTTTAAATTTTGTTGCTACATCCCTGAGGCATACATTGCCTTTATACTGTATAACAAGTACAAGTAAAAATAATTAGGAATATTAGGGATCAAAGAAATGAAAAGTAGTGAAACAAGGAGTAAGTAGAATTTGAGGAAAACGGAAATGGAACAGGAACGTAAAGTGGGAACAGGAATGACCCATGGAAAATCCTGATAAAGGTCATCATGCAATATACAGTTTGGATTTTACAGCACTATGATTCTTTGCAGCATTGTTTGGATCCTTTTGCTAAAACGATCAAAACATTCTAATAGAGCAGTCACCTGTATAAAAATTAAAATACTCTAATAGAGCAGTCAAGAATGTTTTATTAAATATCGCACCAGGCACCTAAATTGATGGCCTCTGAATTGATGGATTATAGTTGTCATCGATTATAGGTATATAGACTATCTAAGTCATCAATATTGAAAGTTAACTATTCCTTTAAAACCGAAAATATTTAACTATAAATTAATACTGTTGAAAACTGAGATTACTCTAGTTAAACAGTGCCTGGCATAGGCATCAAAACTGTACCTCCTGTTTCCAGATAAGAAGTTATGATAGGAGTATGTAAGCAATACTAATATATACATGCTTGTCAAGTTGAATTGGCTCCAAGAGGAGTCCCCATGCATACATGACTGCTTACTTTTCTCATTGGAGTCATATTCTCCCTACACATACTGCAGCTACCATACATTCATCATGTGACTTTCCAGGTGCAACCTCTCACATCTATATGCAGGCGCCGTCAGCTAATTAGAAACCTTTGCAACTGTAATGGTTTAACTTAATGATTTCAAGGGAGTAACTACTAACTAACTAACACTTTCAATGTCAGTAACTTAGCTAGTCTATATACCTAATCTATGACAGTTATAGCAACAGGCCACCAATGTGGGATAGATAGCAGGATTTTCCTGATTGTTTTATTAGAGTATTTAAATGCAGGTGACCACTCTATTAGATTGTTTCAATTGTTGTGCTAAATTTGTCCAAACAATGCTGCAAAGAAACCTTTTGTGCTGCAAAATCCAACCTGTATGTTGCATGATGACATTTATCAGGCATTTTTCGTGGGTCATTCCGGTTTCCACCTTCCATCCTGTTCCTGTTTTCCTCAAATTCTGAAACAAGGGAGATTACCTACACCTACAAATATACTATGAACAATTAATCCATAATTTAGTCATGGCATTCCAAAATTTTCATTGTATTTGTTGTTTGTTCATTTTTACTTTCATAATTATGACTGATGAACTACCACATACCACTTCAAAATAAAGAATGGCTCTTAATTTTGCATCTGAATACACTCCCAACCATTAATTACTGAAAAAGTAAATCGACCATTACTCTTCGTTTTCAGCTACATATGTTCAGCCTGTTACACAGCATTACAAACAAAGTACAGTATGAGAAGTGCATCATCATGCACTACCACGAATCAGCACCTTATGTTGTCAGCAAAAAGAAATTGGACACAGAGGAGAAGAAAGGTAAGTCCATGATGCATGCATTGTACAAACCGCAGTGTGCTAAAAGCACCTGTCAGGCTGAAGCAACGTCTAGCAATGAAAAAGCCTTAGCTATTAATTATTGAGCTTTGCTTGTCTGAAGGCATCTTGGAGTTAATCAGTTAGTAGAATATTACACAGAATAAAATCAAAATTTTATAACAACTTATCAGAAGAGTGTTTTTGGATACTCTGTTACAATTTGGGTTTTCATTCTGCCTAACCAATACAGTACAGTTACACAAAATGCCAGCATAATGCCTGATTCTTATATAATGCCTTTTCTTCCCAAAATTATGACTGCATCCATACTGTTAGTGCACATTATTATCTATTGTATTTGCACGAGTGAATAATTTTGTGGTAGTACACCTTAATAGTAGCACTATAACATGACGATATTGATAAAACAGATATAAATAAAGACATGTATATATGAATAATATTATAAACAAAAGTTAAACATAACTATATGTACAAGGAGCAGAACCAGAGGTACACAAGGAGCAAGTGCACCACACCCCCCTACATCTTAGAATCTTAGAATACAGATGGCTGCAGGTTCAAGGCTACACAGGTCCAGTCATGGATTTTTTCTCCTTTCTCAATCTTTCCAAACATACTTCATGTAACAACTTTAAACAGGCTGTAGGAACAGATATTCTACAGACCTCAGCATTTATGCTGTAAAGCCTTAATAAATAAAAAATAAATAAAATAATGTCATTTTAGTAAAATTATAGTAAAAGTATAGTAATTTCAATGTGTGACATTCAGGGAAGACTACGGCTCTTGTTCATCCCTGGATCTGCTCCTGCACACTACACAATTACCTTGTCAGTGTTTCTATAATAATAACCAACTCTGTCCCATGTGGCTATCAACAGGTTAGAGATCGTGTTATTTAGAGACCTTGGAAAAGCTGTTCTTATTTCACTGGTTGCTCTAGCAAGGAGACTAGGATCAGTGGTCTGACGATAGTAGATATCTCCAGTTCCTCTGGTGTCAACATCAGCCCAGTATGGTGCAATAATCTTGTTACTCCCACTCAGAGGTAATGACAGAGGAGTACGAACATTATAACGACTGCCAAAACTGATAACTCCATTATCATTGACCTGTGACAACATGCAAAATGCACACATATAAATAAAATACCACATGGTATACAGTGTGATCATGGAGGTTCGTGCTTTCAAAGTTATTATTCAAAAACAACTGACTAACCAATAGTATTATGCCTTAAGACTACTGCTAACAATCATCACCTTGGGTAAAGCATCAAAAGTTTTTTTAGCTCTTAAGGTTACGGGATACTGTAACCCCACATATACACTATCAATCATTTTTCATGATTAGGGGTTTGATTTTTCTTAACGCATTGTTATCAAATATTTATGCATTCTTAACTTCTCATTAATCAACATGGAATTCAAATGTTGTTATGGAAACATGAGTTGTCCCCATGCCAATTAGTGAAAACTATGAACCAAAAATCAGACCAATGAAGAACCATGAGAACTTACTAACAATTCTAAGATTTGAAGAACATCACTTGTGAGGGACTGACAAGAGGATTTGTGAATAATGTGTATAGTTGCTGAAATATGACTACAATATGGCCTAATGCAAGACACTGTGGTCACAAAATTAATTTTTAAATTGATATCACAAGCACTAGAAACATTATTTCTAACAAATGGCTCCGTCAGGACCTAGACAAGAAGCCAAACTAGTAATCTGCTTATACAAAATGTTAACAGCTAGTTTGACAGTCCTGATTTTTGGTTCAGGAAAATATCGCCATTAGTCAGCAAAACATTGCATGCACTTACAGGTGCGCCAGTTGCTAAGTGTGTTGTATCTATGTTATCTTGACTGTTACGTGTGTTTTCTTGTACCTTGTACCTGTCCAGTCAGCACGTTATGATTCTCCCAACAATTTAAGCCTGATACACAACACAACAACACCAAGCCCGCCTTAATTATGTAATAAAATTTTTGTTTGACAGTTGCTCAGTATCCCGTAACCTTAAGTAAAACTATAACAGAATTGCTCATAAATTTTACACTGCATTCTTACAATTGAAGTGAGCAGAGTACAGTAACTACAAATGCATTGTTGTTTATATGCAAAATTCTGCAACAGATAGGTTGATCTTGGCTGAACACAACAAAATCTGAAGTGAAATGGCTGTTTTACAAACTAATTTGAAGTACACATTAGCCAAGTGATCTATGGCATAATATTTTGGTGCCATTCTGTTCTTTGTTAATTATAAATTAATATGCAAAAAAAATTAACAGACATTGTCAAGTGTAAGTACAAATTAGAACTTTATTTTTTATCGAGGATCGCAACAATAAAAGCTACTGAAACAATTGTGGTCAAATATTTGATCCCTGTGGCTACACAAATGCTGTTTCTAAATATCTATGTACATACTATGTAGTATGGCTGCAGGTGTATCTGACCACCCTTGTTTCAGTACAGTTTATTACTACTGTACAGTCCTTAAAAATTATAATTTATTTCCCACTTTTTATGAACAACAATTTTCATACAGTGTCGGTGATATCAACATACATATGTTGTCCTGACAACTTGATTGAAAAACACAAAATCTTCTGACAACGTTATGGATGGTGAACTTCCTTCACCGACAGAAGGATAGGGTAAGACAGCATCACCATTATCATTTCCAAAAGGATAAAACTGTAAAATAAAATGACAAAAACAAATCACAACATTACATCAAATTGTAGTATTGGAAACATGTATGTACTGTTATTGTTATAATTCATGCAGACATTATTATGTGACTGAATTTGATAACCACACACATCCAATTATCTGACTTTAACCAACTGTAATTTGACTACTCAGTAAGCTATTGACCTAAAATTTTCATACAATTCTCCTAAAATACCAGGTTGAATGGCATACTCCTACATTGAGCTAAGGTGCTTCAAAGTCATAAAAGTGGATGTGTGTGGAAGTCCTGTTTTGTCAAATTTGGTCACATATTTTTATTATAAATGTGGTATAAATTGAACACATTTCAACATTCACATCATGAATAACTTTGTCATTACAACATTACCCACCTCTGATACACATGTCGCATCATTTTGAGTCTCACAGGCATTGACAGCTGTAACAATTATAGAAAAGTATAACATTTGTAACATATAGACAAGTGTCACCAGTGATAACCGTATTTCAAATAGTTTGGTTTTAAAATCTTACTATGTACTACTGTATTCAATATAAACTTAGCTTATTAAAGGTGGTAACAATTTCATAGCAACATACTAGCTACCGAGACTTGACACTGTATACGCTGATTATTTCACGATAAATAATTCGTAGCAAGTGAAAATTCATTATTTTAATTGTGTTAGGGATCAGTTAATCATGTCTTGTCTACATCATTGTACCTAATTTAGTGTGTTTAGGCTTTCAGTTTTCTGAAGTACAAGAGCACTTTGCTCATGTTTTGTCCTGTTATGCCAGACGTTTGCTAAATACTATTGCCATTCTATTATTCCAAAAACTATTCTGGCAAAATTGTCACATTCCAAATTTCTATACTGCCTCCAATAACTTTCCCCTGCAAACAATAGTACTGTAGGTCTTAATTCCTCAATTGGTTATGCTTTTAGAAAAACAATTTGTAAACATATTTATACAGGTTTATAGTTTGTAGTTTGTAACATGAAGGCAGCTCTATAGCCTGCAAAATAATGTTCAATTGAATCAGGGGCATAGACAGGACTTCTTTGTGGTTCCAGATTTAAGTAGTTTAGTAGTTAGTTGGAGATGCAGATGTCTAAGGGTGCATCCCCCATAATTATGCTGACAGACTATGAAAATTAGTTAAAGTTTGCTACATTCATGATCCCAAAGATGATGTAAGAAATTCAATAAATTAATGCTTAACAACATTAATTTTAAGTCCTTTAAGTTTATGCTAGTGTGGAGTAATGGTAGTCTGGCTCTGACCACCCCTTCACAAAAAGTAAGGGTCTGGTGAAATATAGATACCAAATCATTTCAAAAGGAATTCAATTAGACAGCATACATAACTGCTGGTTACGTCAAATGGTTGTCCTTCAATTTGAACAAAAGCATTGCATTGCCAAGGCGATCTGTGTGTAAATGTCATTGGTACGCATTAATTGGCTACTGCCAAATTTGAGCATTAGAAATTATCTGGATTTCACCAGAACCTTACTTTTTGTGAATGGGTGGACAGTACCAAACTAGGGTAATGAGATATAGGTAGTAATTGTAAATGCATACACAAATTCTCCAGTTGAAAATAAAATCTCTAGATCTATGTAGTTATACTAAACTTGAAGTCTTAGCAATTGTTCCTTAATCCTACATTTATTTAGATGCCATTTTAAAGAAATATTCTGCTATGGAATTCTATGAATGTTGCAATCACTTTTGATTTAGATTACACTTGACTGGTCTATTAGGAAATCTTGACCTTTAGAGAGATTTCTTCTTTGTCATGTATACACTGAATCATTATTATAATTTTATTTCCAAAGAAATTCCTGTTACACTGCTATACTGTACTGTTCTTGTCTTTTTCAGTGTTTTGTGCCACGAAGCTATGATAGTTAGGCATTGTTTTCTGATTTAATTGGGTTTCTGGAACCCCAGGAAACTGCCCTCCCTATGCCCCTATGGATAATACTCACATCACCAAATGTACACATACAATACGCCACGCAGATGACAGTGAATATACATAATTATAGTACATACATTTCAAGTTGTACATCCATACTCCTGGTATGCCTACATTGCTGGTCTGTGTAATATTTATAATACTGGGAGTTTGTGATCCAGGAATAGTATAAGAGTTATAACCATCACCAGCATTAACTCCTGCTAGAGCTTCAGTTCCTCCAAGTCCTCTAAATCCACCAGAATTACTACCGGTAGTCCATTGCATTCTCTCATCAGCATATAGGAATATCGCAAATGACTCCACTCCACTAGTGGCCAGTACACACTGGAATGTGTTGGTCTAAACAAGCCAACAGATTTTTACTACATACATGCATGTACAGAGAAGACAAATCTGTACATACATCCATTGAATGCTTACATACAGTACATACATGCTTATAACACCTGTACAGAGTTCAACTACGAACAAGTCACCCAGTACAGAGTTCAGCTACAGGTAAATCACCATATAGAGAGTTCAATTATGAACAAGTCACCCTGTAGAGCATTCAGCTACAAGTAAATCACCATGTAGAGAATTCAGCTACAAACAAATCACCGAAAAGAGAGAGTTCAGCTACAAGCAAGTCATCCTAGAAATGTCTCACCTGTGGAATTCAGCTACAAACAGGTCACCCTGTAGAGAATTTAGCTACAAAAAAAAATGACACTTTAGAGAGTCATCTACAAACAAGTCACACAGTAGAGAGTCCAGCTACAAACTAATTACTCCATAGAGATTTCAGCTACAAATCAATCACCTGGAGGAGAGTTTAGCTACAAACAAATCACCCTGTAGAAAGTTCAGCTTGATAGAGAAGAGAATTCAGTAAAGAAGTTTAGATGTGGGCCAAGAAATGGCTGCAATGATAGTATGTTGATTAATTTGTAATGTCACAATTTAAGTAACATTATATACAGTATGTCACTCTAAATAACAGTATTATGTGAGATGTTTTATCTTACCTTATCAAAACTTTGATAGTAGTAGCCAACCCTGTACCAAGTAGCAATCAGCAAATTTTGTATTGTTACATTCTGAGACATAGGAAAAGCTGCTCTTATTTCACTGGTTGCTCTAGCAAGGAGACTAGAATCAGTGGTCTGACGATAGTAAATATTTCCAGTTCCTCTTGTGTCAACATCAGCCCAGTATGGTGCAATAATCTTACTATTTTCACTCAGAGGTAATGACAGAGGAGTACGAACATTATAACGACTTCCAAAACTGATAACTCCATTATCATTGATCTACAGCAGATGTACAGTACAGTGTATGTAGAAAGTGCATACGTTTCTGTACATTGAAAAGCTATGCACAAGTTCATAGACATGATTTTCTTGAATGCAAAGTAGTGTACATAATAAGTACATGTGAATATTTCAATTGAAAATGTAATGATATGTATTTCAATAATTATAATCAAATTACAAATGTGACTGAGTAACCTGATACTGAAAATAGTTGAATGGCCAGTTGAGCCAAAAAAATGTTGCTAGAACAGAACCTGTCTTAGGGATCAGCTGTATAGAACTGCCCACGTCCTAAACAGATTTCCCAAGTGAAAAATACTGTATATACTAACCCTCCTGTTATAGTAGCCACCTGCTTATTAAGGCCAAGGGCTGAAAGTGACAGATTTTACTGTTGGTTATTGAATTGCAAATAGTGTATTATGTAGTGCTGGGCGATGTACAGTAGCTGATATACTGTACGACATATTATGGCTTAGTTATTCTATGTCACAATATGATAGCTATAGAAATTATATCATGATAGAGTGGATGTGATCTATAATCAGCACAATGTGTGGTATCTCCAGTTTCGTCAGGACTCTTGTCACACCCGTATGTCACCCACATCAACAGAGTTGTCATACTATCAGGCATTCTGGTAACACTTTCCTACCATTGTAAAAGGTGCTACTGTAGCTTGCAGTAGGCCAGTGCCAGAGAAGAGTATTAGATCAAAGAGCCTCTGTGATTAATGCAGTAGATGAAACAGTAGATTAAATTGTTAGTGAACTTGAAAACCAAGTACCGTAACTTGACAATATGCAAATCAACAAGTCTTTTTTGTGATTCTCAGTAAATCAAATGCATTTGATACCATTAGCTATACAGCGCATATTAATTTGTGTGCTATGTGGCCATGTTCCTGTGTAATGTATACAGCATAGTGCATACTTGACAAACCATCAACTAAGCATGCATATTAAAAATTAATATTGGTATAGATGTATAATCATGATGTATAATACTGCATTATTCATATTGTGAATAAATTTTGCCATGACATAATTATGATATTAAAAAATCATATACTGTCCAGCAATAGCATTATGTAGAGTGTAGCATCTTGGTAGCATTTAGGTAGCATTTATAGTGTAATTTTATCAAGAATTTGTTTAGAGGGCTTTAACAGCAAAATGTGACCTAATTTTAGAAAACCGTCGATATCCGCACAATTTTCAAAATGCATTTTATTTGTTCTTTGTTTTCTACAGGGACAGAGGAATGGACTAGCAAAGTTTCAGCTTCCTAAGTTAAACAGCGTTGGAAATACAGCACTAGACAGCCAAACAAGCAAATAATTTGATATGTACAGAAGCTATCGAGAAAAGAATCTACAGGTGCTTACATAAACCATCATAACTTACTGATACAACGACGTACGGAACTGAATCTTGGCTCATTGTGTTCGCCATGAATTTGTGCATCCACCAAGGTATAGTTTTCCCCCAGGCATGTTTCTTTGTTCGAGAAGGAAGGCAAATTCACTGAAAAACGATTGTCGGTAAATTCTTTCGTCACCGCAACGTAAACAAACGTCTGTACCTTTGGAAACTTTTTGTGTATGGAGATGAAACAAAGATTTTTGTACTCCCTATGGACAGGCGAACACGATGATTCCCAGGATTTATCCATTGGAGGCTTAATTCGCCCACCAGTGAGGCGATAAAAACTTGCGTAGTTTTTTCTGGAGCTTGCGTTTTTTACGTATAGTTTTTAAATGTGTTTTATTACAAAAGTACTCTTGTGTGTATATCGATGGTTTTCCAAAATTCGGTCACAAATTATTTTGTACCTTGCAATGTTTCTGCAACATCATTTTTCACTGCTTAAATATAAAATTCGCAATTTTAGCCTCAAGAATAAAATTCTGTTTTGTGTAAGTCATCCATCAACCTCATAAATGAACAGTTAAAGACATAAAATTCCAATAAAATGGCACTTATAATGATTATTTATGTGTTATACCATAACCCAGCAATTGCTTTCAATCATTTCAGATGCAAAATGAAGCTTAATAAATAATACAACTTTTTTGTGTGTGGTAAAACGGCAACTAAATGCAAATTCATACTGTTTAACCTAAATATTTCAAGAGAGAAAATTTTTGCTGATTTCACGGTTTTGGGTGTTACCAGCAAAAATTTTATCCTTGAAATATTTAGACTTCCATATAGTCTAATAAATTTTGGAAGTGTTTGAAAAATTTTTTTAGCAACATTTTCCAACCTCTAAAATTTTACCCTCAAAATATTTAGTCTATATGGTAAGCTGTAGAAGGGGAGAGCCATAGGGTGCTGAAGTTCATTCTTGGTTAGCTTACTTGAGAAAAGGTAAGCTCCTTCCCAAATTATCAGGTCTGATTGCATTTAAGAACAAGTTGATTTCGCCGGCAAAATTTTTGGCATCATGGATGGGTAAAAGCAATGAGCAAAATGCCGGCATAATAGGTACAATTTTTGTGGAGTGGACATAAATATTGCACAAAAGATCGAGATACTCTTATAGAACAGTCACATGTGATTAAATATCACCTATACCTAGCTAACTGTTATGGGAAGAGCATGTAATGATTGAGATATCCTAATAGAGCAATCGCATAAGCAATATATAGCTAGCTCCTTGCTATATAGGGTAAGTCCTATAAGCAATTATATAGCTATAATTATGGTAAGAGTAAGTGCAGATCGAGATACTGTACTCTAATAGAACAGTCATTTTAAGGTTAAATTGTAGCTTAATAAATCTATATACGGAGCAAAATAGATAATTCTTGAACAAAATATGGAGCATAATGGGTGGAATTTAAAGAATTGTTAAAAAGAAAAATAGGTGAAAAAAAGCAAAATAGACTCATCCCTAATTGCATTCTTTATATCTGAGAATGGCACTGTAATTCCATTTAAATGCTGACATACACTAGCTATTCCTAGATATCGCCAAAAAAGTCACAAACACTCTCTAAAAAACATTAGCCAGGACTGAACATGTTGACCTCTCAATCAGTGTTATGCTCTAGCACTATATATATATATATATATATATATATATATGTATGCCACCTCTTCTTCAAGTAAATTACAATACTAAACATACTGTATTAACATTACAGGGCATTGTGGTTGATGAACTTTACATGTTATTGACAACTTCGTAGCTGGCCTAGGACTACTAGAGAATATAGTCAATTAGCCAGCAGTAAAGAAAGTCGTTACTTGTTTAATTTGTATACTACAACAAATTTCATCATATTACTATTTACATTGTTCATCCTTTAATATTGAAAAAAAAAATTTAAGTGGCAGTCAAGTGGCTAAAGTGCCTCAGGTAAAGGGCACACCCTCCATATAATAATGAATGGAAATGATTCTTTGCACGTAACTCAACAAGTCAGTTGAAAGGTAAGTGAATGAAAAAGCGGTTGTCTTGGGTGCTAAGAAGCACAGTTAGTTACGGCAGCTTATTTAAACAATACTTCTATAATAGGTAGTACGTCTCGAAGGCAAAAGTGAACAAAGCGACGTGTTATTACAGCTAGCAGGAACACTATAAATGTGAGGTAAACAGTGCAACTAACTAAAGGTTTTCGAGTCGTAAACATCATCGTTAATCATTGAACATTAGGTTGCAAATTTAATAGAAACGTGTGTTGGTGATGTAATATACTACGTAATTCTGCGCAATGCATTCTTGAAACTTCTTCAATTTTCCAATCAACTTTGTTGCCAAAGCAATTGTCAGAATCAGTTATAAAGTTTTATTACAGAAGATCGAAGGTATTTTTGAATGTGCACGCGTATTGTCATAGTGATCCGAACTTGTGAGTGCAGTGTTTTTCGGTCCAAGTTTCTGAGCTCTCCTTTCATTTCCACCTCTAGCTGATTCACAATCAAACTCTAAATACGCAGAAACATACACACCATGAAAAGAAAGTCAGTACTAGGATATGGACCCCGTAATGGTTGGCATGATAGAATAAAGTTGCACCATTCATCCTACTATAAAATTGTTCTTGAACTTTCGCCGTTTGTGATGTGCTATATACAACAACAGTACAGAACAGCCCATTTTCTTAGTGCTTATTTCGGTAGTGAAACTAAATTCGATAATAACTTGGAAATCACAGGATATTTTAAATTTAATTAATTAAGTGGGAAGACACTTGACCGCCACCTTAGCTTAGTTGATTAAGCTGACATAACTTCTTACTGATAGAGCTAAGTTTATATTGTACTTCCTCTAGTTCTTAAGACCAGGGTTAAGATGAAAACTGTGTAGAAAATTATGATAGTGAAACCCATTTCAAATGTGCATACACCCATAACTTGTGACTTCTTATGCAGTAAGAGCTCTGAAGATTATTAAACTTTTCTCACTTTGACAAACACGCTGATACCAAGGACTACAATAAGCCACTTCTTTTATAGTGAAATAGGCCTTCAAATAATTCATAAAAGCTATAGCAATGATCTCCATAATTATATTCATCTACTACATTATATAAATCTGTGATTTCTTGCAGGCATGTAATAGTGTCTATCATGGACCCAAGTGATTTTCCTGATATATATATATATACACATAAGCTTGATGGCTGCAGGTCCAAGGGCATGGGTGTACATATCAGCCAAATCATGAGGGGATGTGATACAACTGATGTACCATGCTGAAGATCGATTTTAGTCTGAATTTTTATAAACATACTGGCCACATCATCACCACGATACATTTATATGCACCTTAGCCAGTCATTAAATGTACCACAGCCACCAAGGATTTATAAGATGAATACCCAGAAATTTGCCTTTAAAGTTAGGAGGCTTCATGGTACACTAATCACATGCAATGATGATATATTAATTTTACACACAGCCTGCACAACAATCAAAATTCTATTTTCAACTTACATAAACCACCCTGACAATTTCATCAAAGAAGTGAAAGGTGTCTGCTAATGTGATTGCTGGAGAGCTTCCTTCTCCCAGATAAGGTGTTGGCAAGGTAACATCATTGTGTGTTAATCCAAATGGATAAAACTACAAAGAAATACACAGACTGCATTAATTTTGATTAAACCACATGAGTCAACTAAATGTACAGTAAGTTGGTGGCTGGGGTGAGGGAGGATGAAGAGTGTATACAGCATAATTAGTTTTATATTTTACTGGATCTTGGAAAACTGGTCTTATTGCCCAAGGCAGCAGGATTGATTTTTACCAGAACACAAAGCAACGTGAATACACTATCAAATTTCACTGTCAAAATCAGCCAGGCTTAAATAGTCTGCTTTCACTGGCTGCTTTTCCCAAGCCCAGTAGAAAGTTGTATGAGTGGTCTGGGGCCTAACGTGAGCTATGGACAACCTGCATACTATAGCTCTGTGGTGCTGAGTATAGACCTGTGCTGTAAATTGCCTTTAATTTTAGCCAGTTTAGATATGTGACCGAATTTTGGAAAATCACCCTTATGGGTGCATTTGACACATTAAATATTTAGTTCTGAAACACAGTATTATAAGTTAAATTCCTACTCAATTAAGAGAAGAATAAATCATAGATACCCTGAATTACAAGAAAATTTTTAGAAATATTTGAAAAGTGCTTTCTGATGTTAACAGCACCATGCTAGTTTCAAAAATTCTAATTGTTTCAGGCACGACCATAAGGGTGATTTTCCAAAATTTGGTCACATATCTGAGTGGCCCATAATTTGCCCTAATCCCTACATGTTCCTCTTTAATTTAGTAAACAACCTCTCCACCCCCACCCACCACTCCTGTTGGAGCTCAGAGTTAAAAATAGCAAGAATCCTAGCTGCTACTTGTACGGTAGATGCTCTAGAAGATTGGAATTGATGTAAAACATGTGAAAATTTGGTACACGTAGCTTCTGAATCAACTACTGTTGAGCTACGGTACAACACAGTAAATGCAGCATAATCGATATGGCAATAAAACCAGTTTCCTAGAGACAGTCACATAATAATTATCATCATCATCATCATCAGAAAATGGATATGCCCCAAACCTTACTATAAGTATAGCTATCAAGGCCTGCTGAAGTTATAAGCAGCATGTCTAAGCACTAAAGTTTGTTAGAGGTGCTTAAGTCATATGGTACATATGTACTGCATAACAGTAATGAACAAGACATTCTGTATGATTGCACTGTATAATACAGTATATACATTATATACACTGTATATGTAAATATTAATGAATACTTTTCAACAAACACTGCATGGAGATGATAATAACATCAAGCTTCAAATATTTTTAAAAGATCACATATACTGTACTCTTACGAATATGTTTTGGATGTGTTACATAAGGCAAAGAAACAAATACTTATTAAAGTATTACACACATAGAAAATCTAATTATAAAACAACATAATTATTTTTCTTTCAAAATGATCAGACAATCAAGTAGCTTTACTGAAATCCGGACTTTATCAGGCCACTATAGTGCTGACAACTGCAACAAATATAAGTTGTAAGAGCTAAAATATATTGTTTTTTGGTTTTTGGTTTATGACTTTCCTTTGTCTAGGATTGGTAGGAGTGATATAGCATGGTGTACAAGGGCAAAAAAGATTGGCCAGTGGTGAATACAGTACTTTGAGATAGAACGATGAAGCCAGACGTTACTGGAAGAAGTTGGTCCTGCACTGTACACTGCTGGGAATAGTAATGGCCAAACCAAATGTTTCTTGACATTTGTTCAAAATATTGCAATAGCATGATGTCACTTTGTAAAGGAATAATCATGTATGATTTACCAGGTCCAATTTCTGTATTGGTGTTGATTTTTGTAAGAAAATTTCCATATTTGGTTATTTGCTCCATGGTAAACAACAACCAGTATTAGGCTACAAAATGTATGGTAGGTATCATCCAGTACAACACTTTGATACTCCCACACACTGGGATTTAAGTAAACATTATACATGTATCATTGAACCCAATAATATTATCAAAGGACCACTGCACTTGTGTACAGCAAATTTAATACAGCATGAGGGGGTTGCTGAGTAACGTATTTGTCTCAAGACACTCTCCAAGTACTGCATTCTTTGTACACACAAGGTGATTTATGTGTTATACTATAATCTCTGTTTCATCTTGTTTGGAGTGCTCATCTCAAGTACTTAAACTACTTCAATTTTTGCCCATCATACAATCAGTGAATTTTCATGTCTATTCTTGATTGTTTGTAGAATAAAAAGGATAGTTTTAGCAATTCACAACATGATCAATCATGTTGTTTATGCACCACTCTGCGTGGGCAGTTCAAAGGCACCGCCAGTGCCATAATTTGTATATTGCACTGCTGCAGACCGCAGGAGTGCATTATAACTTATAACGCACTAGTTGCGGTTTTTTAGACCACAACGAGTGCATTATAAGTTATAATGCACCGACCGCAGTGCAATATACAGATATTGCACTGGCTGCGGTTTTGTGCAGCATAGCACAAGTGCCGGTGGCGAAGACCACTACGACACCTCACCTAATAGGTGGAAAGACACTTCACAGATCACTCGAATTCTTTTATAGCCTGACATGTAAAGGTCGATTGTGGGCCATAACGTCACCAATACGTATAATGTTTACAAGCAGCCAATGGCGATAGAAAAATCCAACACGGGTGGCCACAACTCTAGTCTACATATATATATACGTACTTATACACCTTACTAGTCTGGTGCCATCTTAGCCCAGATTAAACTGTAGCCCACTTTGACAATGACTCAATAAAACAAATATATTCTAAATAATACTAACCTTTACGTTCGATTGTGGTAACCAGTTTTGTCATGTCACCTGATTCGAGTTTAGCCAGTGTGAATAGTAAGAATTAGACTAGCATCGTTTAGTAGTTAGGTTTTGTTTACTTAAAACGTCTATTTAGCTACTTTTTTTTGCTCGAGAGAATCACTATGGCGATTAGTCTGGCACTTAGTCTATATGGTGATTGAGTGATCACGCTGGCATGCTGAGCACTACATGATGAGAGTCGAACAGCGAATGCAGGTTAGTGATATAACCCATAGCGTACTAGCTTTCAATATCTCAGGTGGTGTAGTACTGCAGGGGGAACGTCATCGCAACGTCCGGCTTGGTTACCCACAATCGATGTTAGAAACCTGGCCTTTATAAGTGTTACAGCTGTCTTGTGAGACTCTCCCCACCTATTAGGTGAGTGGTACATAACAGTTATACAACGTGCACTCGTGTTCTGCCTGTATAAACGCACCTTGCCTTCGGGCCTAACGGCCCTCAGGCTCGTGCGTTTATATCAGGCAGAGCACTCGTGGCCGTTGTATAACTATATATTGTAGCATTCCTTTCCTAACTATACTGTATTTTCCTCATAACTGTACTTAACTACCCACATACTTGTACTGTATGAGCAGATACATCACTTTATGGAAAATACTCTACACTTTAGCACTGTGATTTTGCCATGCAAAATGCAATATGTATTTTACCTCCGATAGACATGTGTGTCTTCCTGGTAGACAATCATCAATCACTAAAACTGCACATGAAGTATAAAATATAATATAATATAATATAAAAGTAAAAATCACAGAAAAGTAATCACATCTGTATAACTATACAGTACAGCAGTACAGTCCACCTAAAATGTCACATTACCACATGTGGCCATGCATAGTATATACAACCATGTGGCATGTGCCACACACAGCCACATTGTGTCTGCCACGCAGTCATATTGCATTTGCCAAGCAGCCGCCAGAATCTGGCAATTACCACAAATGTGCACTATACCACACTTGGCAACACTACAACACTAGCTACATACGTACTTGTATTTCTAAGACTAGAGTCATGTCCTCAGTTCCAAGAGGTGATATAACACTATACATAAGTGTACGTAGGTATATATTCACCTTAACTAGGTTTTTTAAAGCTACAGATTGATAACTATATACTTCATCATTCCCTCCTTCATCAGTGTCATCACCAGCCAGGCATATCTGCCATACCATAGAATAGTTCAATTCGTCAACCTTCAGTTCCCCAATTTACTCTATAATTAAGTATTATTGTTTAACTACATTAGACCACTATCAGATCAACCAAAGCAAATTGCTGACCACACTTAAAAAAAAAAATCATTTGAGCGACTCTTTAGTCCAGTACAGCACCTTGTGGTGGTCATGGCCATTACTTCTGACATCAATGCTATTAGTATATTCAAGTTGTTACTGTAGCACTGCATAATATGTACCCAGTTCACCAGACACAAACCGTGACCTTTACTGCAAGTGAACGTTGACCTCAGTAAGTGGTACGTGTAGCTAATACAATGTTAACACAATATTGATATAAAAAATTGAATTATATATATCACAGAGGACTTTATTGGCCAAACAGAGACGTAGCCAGAACCCGGGCCACCCGGGCATCAATAATTTGAGATACTCTAATAGAGCAATCAGATCAAGATACTCTAATAAATCAGTCACAGTATTCAGAGAAACAGTGTAGCAAGCTACATATGTAGTTATAAATAAGGAGATGTAGTTGGTTGGAGGGGAGATCAAGGGCATAGCCAGGGGGGGTTGGATGGTTCATGCCCCCCCCCCCCCCCCCCCCTTTCAGAGGCTAAAATTTTTTAAACTAAAAATCACATCAAATCTTACAGCCCTGGAGCTCTCCGGTAGCTACTTGGACACTAGCGTTCCTCTGTACTACTCTTGAGGGTCGTATTGCATTAATGCTGAACTATTGCAAATCATCAAGATCTATTGCATCACATGATCAGTAGCGCATGTGATGCATGGTGGAAATGGTGAAGGACTGTTGATTCGTTGAGACAGACATATTACAAGGCAGCAGCTGTTGAGTGGTCGTGTTATACATGTGTGAGGTGAGCACAAACTGTGAATAGTTGATGCATATTTATCTGATGAATGGTTTGTTTATTTGTCACATGTTGGGGCACATGATGTCTTGAATACATTGGAGTACAAGCCAAGTCTAAAGTTACTGACCATCAACAGGAGGACCGACCGAGAATAATGTATACCCAGAAGGAAGTATTGCCAATGGGACTCGAGTATGGAGGGTTCTCATGTGCTACAAAAATTGAAGTTGGCTGTCTGGAAGTGAAGATTAAGTTAGTATTAGCTACAATAGGTTTCTAGATGCACAAACAGAACCTTTTAATGTTAATTCCTAAGGGCACATTTTGCGTATGCATTATTTTCATTCAGATGTAGTCTAGGGGAAAGCACCCAGGCCTTCCCCCCAAAACATTTCACTTGAAATCTGAACTCCCTTCAAGAAAATGCTGGCTACGCCCCTGGAGATATTTTCAGTAGGTAGTGACTTTTGTTTTTTAGTCTTTAGCTTACAGCTAGGCCCTGGCATCACCAAAAGTCTGGCTATGCCCCTGCCCTGTGGCCAAGACATTGTTGTTATCTGTCTTGTTACAGACTAGTGCCAGTTTCAAGCTAATCTGCATGAGAAAAATGCACTTAAACTTAAGCACCAGTACTCTAACCATATGTAAATAAGTATCTAGCACTGTTCTAATTGCATCACCTAACAATCATGCCACAGAGTGGGGAATTCCCAATGCATGGCCATGGCATTTTCCATGCATGGCTTTAGGTATACCCACACATGTCTTTAGCTTTATCCATGAGCTGCATTGCTTTACCCACACACAATGATGCATGACACCTTGTGCAAAATGTCATGTGTATGTGAAATTCTACATGTAAGTGGACTGTACTGTACATTGATACTCAGTCTTCATGTACTTGCAAGCTAGTTATATTCGAATTTGATTGTATCTGTTTACTCTATGTGCTACATATTTATGTCCCATCAATGTAGTGCTTTCAAAGTCCTTAGCAATTGAAAAGACCTGGCATTTAAACAAAGCACTGTAACTTCCACATACTTATATGTACAAAGACAGGCTAAAGGTTACAAGAGTGCATGGTGATTCAAATGATGTTAAGGGATAAACATCACTGGCTTTGGCAAGAGACTGTGTTTTCTTAACTCGAGTTTTATTTTTGAAATTTTATTGGCCATAACTTTTGTAAACATTTGTGGACAGAGTTGGTATGAAGATTAAAGGACTCATCACACTAAGGCCAACAAAATTGCACCTATATTTTACAATAGGAGCCATCATGATGGACTTACAAGCTTACAAGTGTTCATAGACAAGGCATGAAAATGGTGATATAGCACAAAGAGGAAAGGCTCTAAATAGCATGAAGTATTCTGGTTTTGTGCAAACTAGCGGTATTATTGTCACTGCAAAAACTTCCATTGTGAAATCCATGTATGAAAGGGTCTTTTTAGCATTGGGAAAGGGGACACTTAGTTGAGATTTATCACATTTTCCAGATGGTTTTATCCCCATAATTCGGCTGCAAAATAGAAAAGTCTTAAATTCAGCAACTTTTACTACAGTTGACAATGACAGAGTAAGAATGATACTAAATGACACCAGTTTTATATTTTCAGCTTAATATACTAATTATGTCAGCTTACATTTAAACATACTGTGATAGGGTAGTAAAGTCATTGAATATCATATCAGCATGCAGTGTAAAAGACAAATAAAATAAAAAAACTTTTATAAAATATGCAGTGTGTGTGTCCAAAGAAACCTAAATGCACTACGTTACTGCAATTTAAAATTTAAAATTTAAAATGTAATATTGCTATAATTTATTTATTTCTTTTTGTCTGATAATTTGTGTCTAGCTATTTTACAATTACAGCATGCAACACCTACAGTATGTACATACGCACCTTTGTTGATCTGGAACATCCACATTCCTGGAATACCTATATTACTAGTTTCTTGAACATTAATAATGCCTGAAGTTCGTGATCCAGGAACGGTCTCAAAATTTTCACCATCACCAGCATTAATTCCTGCTAGAGCTTCAGTTCCATAAAGTCCTCTAAATCCACCAGAGTTATCACCAGTAGTCCATTGTATTCTCCCATCAGCATATAGGAACATTACAAATGACTCAACTCCACTGGTGGCTAGTACACACTGGAATGTGTTGGTCTATACGAACAGTAGTAGAAGAAACTTATGTAGCTTGTGCATATTATAAATTATGTGTGTGTATGTTGCAACACACCCATGAGAATTGCATATGATTTATATTTACATGTATGAACACAATGCCCAAAGGTCACAGGCCCAAGGTTGGAGTGTTTACAAAACTGAATATGTGTCTTATAATTGATTTGTGGTAAGGGACATTCATGGATCAAAAGTAGCAAGAAAGCCAGACTATTGCTTAGTACTGTATCAATTAAAGGAATAATTTGATGGTTAGCTAATTTATTGGTAGCTAGTTTATTCATTGGTAAAGTAGAGGTTGAATGCACAGAAGATCACAGATCATGGCTGTTGTGGCTCCCCTGGCACATATCACTGGGTCTGGGATGTTTCTTCAAATTTTCAGCTACATGTTTCTGACTTCCTGTATTCACAGGCTTTAGCCTTCTCACAGGTCCCTAGTGTAGCTTGTTTTGCATGAAGGAATGCATGGCACTTTAGTCCAGCCGTTGTGCTGCCTCAAATTTAGACATGTGCTGATCCAGTCACTATGGAAATTATAGATAATTCATGCACCCCAACTATCAATTACTGACTCACATGTAAAATGGCCATTATGCTTTGCTTTCAACTATTACACATCATTACAAATAAAGAACAGTAGGAGAAATGTCTCTGCAAGTGACTTTCATTTACAAACATAGGGAAGTTATCACATGCTACCACGAATTAACACCTTGGGCTGTCAACAGAAAGAAGTGGGATACAAAGGAGGACAAAGGTAAGAAGGTAAGTGCAGGTGCATACATTGAACGTATGTACTGCAGTATGCCAAAAGGTACAAGTCAGGCTGAAGTGACATAAAAATGAAGTCCATAGTATTAGCTGTTATCGAGATACACTTGTCAGAAGGCGGACGGGCGGGCGGGCGGGCAGGCAGACAGTAAAAAAATTAACTAAATTAAAAAATTTGCATCAATTTATTTGAAGCATTTAGGGTCATACTGAAGGCACTTTTGGGCTCAAACTAATAGTGCCAAGGTACCAGGATGGTATTGTGAAGCTGGTTTTTGGGTGATATTTTTGGCCAGAAAAACCCAAACCTTCATGATTCCTAATATGCAGTACTACCATACTGTGTGATGCCTTTTACTGTATGTGAGCGATAGATTACCCATTGTAACTATATTCAAACGTAATACAGCAGTAACAGAAAAGTAAAGGAGGTGTAAATTATTGAGTCTTAAATGTACATATTCACCTTATCAGTCTTTTGATAGTAATAACCAACTTTGTCCCATGTTGCAATTAACAAGTTTGTGATTGTGACATTCTGTGATGTAGGAAAAGCTGCTCTTATTTCATTGGTTGCTCTAGCAAGGAGACTAGGATCAGTGGTCTGACGATAGTAGATATCCCCTGTTCCTCTGGTGTCAACATCGGCCCAGTATGGTGCAATAATCTTATCAGATCTACTCAGTGGGAATGATAGAGGAGTACGAACATTGTAACGACTGCCAAAACTAATAACTCCATTATCATTGACCTGTGAAAGCATATAAATCACTCAATCATTATATATCACAATGATATCATGTATGTGACCAAAATTTGGATAACTGTCGATGCTTGCACATAGATAAATTGGACTAGTCCAAGCTAGAATTCATTCCAACATACATGGAAGACCAAAACCTATAAACTGTAATGAAATTTTTACCTACAGTATTAACTTACTTCAATGCATAGTAACCTACTAGTATAACCAAGATTTTAAACATTATCAACAACTGTATCTTTAACAATAGCATGCAACTATAGGTTGTAATGGCTGTGGTTGGTGAGTAAGCAGGCTATTATCAGAAAATTAATGGTTCAACAGGCTGTAAGGAGCCTTCAACCTTAATATAAAAAAGTCTGGGAAACTGTCCAATGGTGCTTTAATGTCCAAGATGTTGAATTATTCCCATTTGCTTTGATAAATCTTAGCCATCATAGCAGCTTGAGTAACCTAATGGTATGGTTATTGTGGTGTAGTGATCCTGGTATCCATTCATGGTTGATGATCAACAACTTTCAAAACTTTAGTCACATTACACATGTGATAAACATACATATGCTGTCCGGACAACTTGACCATAAAATACAAACTCTTGTGATAATGTAATGACCGATGAACTTCCTTCACCAATATAGGGGTAACGTAATGATGTGTCACCATGAGAATCTCCATAAGGATAGAACTGCAAAAGACAATATGTTAATAGTGACCAATTTTGTACATATTTTACATGCATGACACAAATATACGCATACAGTACACCAAGTATGCAATTTATTAAGCTAATGGGTTATTTTATGTAACGCTACTGTATATGTATACTGTAGATTGTCTTGCTGTACAGCATACGTATGTACATAGAGTAATTATAATACTATTGCATGACTACTTATATTTAGTAAGTACATAGCGTGTATCAGAAACCAATAATTACATTAAAAATTGAATATCTGATGAAGAAAATTTATAACGGTTGAATCATGATCTATTATTTCTCTCCAATAGGGAATTTTTTGCAATGAGTGAAGCTCTGTAAAATACACAAACATCACTCTGCTTTGAACGACATATTGTAATTCTGATCATTAATAACTATAACAGTAATGACAAGGCCCTATTCCCATTAGTGTACATAAATATCAGCCATTGAAAACCCAGATGCTTCATTATTAAAGACACTAAAGTATGGTCCCAAGGTGTCCTTTATACACTAGTTAAAGCAGTGCAATATGGAAAATACAATACGGGGTGTGGTCAAGAGACAAATATAATACGAGGCAAAGCTGAGTGCTATATTTGGCTTGAGACCACACCTGAGTACTATATTTTCGGTAATGTATGAGCATATGCAGTGTTTTTACTGGTTTACTGTATAAATCCAGAGTTTTAGTCAAGAAGAAGACCGTTTAATACACTTCATCATGACCTGGAATGCCATGATGGCAGTGAGAAAACTAACGCCTACTCATGACTAGCAGAAGGTTAATTTGTAGCTATTAATGCCAAGTTATCACAAGATTTGTGATTTGTCAGATCCAGAATCCACTTAATAGTGGAACAAGAGGACAAGGAGAACGACTAAGGAAGGCTAGTTATGGTGTATGTGAGCAATGGGCAATTTTTACAGCTGTCTAATCATTGTTCATGAGTGTGACATTAATACGACAAAGTTGAAGCATCAATGTTGTAGTGGAATTACTAACATTTGTGTGCATAACCATTAATTTGTTTTAAATTGCTATGGTAACATTGTTCATGGCTTTGTTAGTGGGCATAACTGTGGTCATTCTAGTGTCTCCGTGGATTGTGTTTATGTATTGTTGTGTCACATTCACACAAAGTGTGCTTTATTACTAAAGGAAAATAAAGCAAACTTACTGTAGATGGAAAATATAGCACACTTTTACATGGTATGGAATAAAAAGCAAGACTCTTCTCCTTTGAACTTATGTAGATGGTATCATACATTAAGGTAAATCATACAGTACAGTATCAGTACTGTAGTCATGCAAAAGCAGCCAAACTGTAAAAAGGGTGCAGCCTTCAAAAGCCTGGGTGAAAAAGTTGTGAAATCAAAGGTGTCAAGAAATGGCTACAATGATGTTAATGCTAATTAACTTCAGTAATGTACACAGCCAATATTGCAATTTAGAAGCATTAACATCATTGCAGTATGTCTTGGTCACCACCTTTGATTTCACAACTTTTTCACCCAGGCTTTTGAAAGCCTTATAGCTTCATTATTAATTTTTTGCAAGGATTTCACTACTTTTTGTGTTTTACATACCCCATAGCCAGTCATAAACTGGTTTTGAGGCTTGTTTGTACCCAGTTTGTTCCTATATAGAGATAAAATAATGATTATGGAAGATAGAGTTTGTAACAGTATTGTATTGCAGACTTAAATTGAATATTTGTTAAAATACTCTAATAGAGTGCACGTTTTTCAAAGAACACAAATAGAATGTTCCATAACAATCTAGATTCTCCATTGCTATATGTAGGAAAAAATTATCAAGACACATGGTAGCATGTTGTGTGGTCAAGAATGCTGGTGCATCACAACGTGTATATATAGGCAGGAAGAAATAAAAGCAGAATTTTCATAGTTGATAGCTCCATGGTCGCTTCTACAAAACAGACCATTTTTGTATGATACTGTAGCTGTCTGCCAGGTAGTGTAGACCACACAACAAATGTAATTATGCTAGCTCCAGCCATTCCTGATATATAGGTAGCCAAATTTAGACTTTTTTTCTTTTTTTCTTTGTCTATTGGGACCTAAATTACTCTTTTCACACGATTCACAAAAATTGTTATGAAACACAAATTCGTAATTCTGTTACTTTGAATTTGGTAGATAAAGAGCACATAAAGGTACTAAGTTTGTAAGGAATCTGATAAGTATTCACAGTCCTATGAACATTTATTCGTGCAAAAAGGGTGAAATTTGTCATGGCTACAAGGTAAACCACTAATGCTAATAACTTGAAATTTGGTGTGCACATAGGCTAGCCATATAGCAGTGCCTTTGGAAAGTTTGAAACACAAAACACTAACAGCTACAGAGTTGCAAAGCAAAAACCAAACAACCATAAATCAAGAGGTTGAGATACTCTAATACAACAGTCACGATGGGGTAAAAAGTGCATGAAAACATTGGAAAAACTCACCAGATTTTGAACCAGGGACCTCCATGCAAGTCCTTGTAATCGCAGAGCCACTGATATCATGACTGTTCATCTTACTTTATAATGTTTACCATTCCCTAATGTAAATTGCTGTAGAACATTCTATGTGTATTTTATTAGACTTCTTCAAAAAAAATGTGCACTCCATTAGAGTATTACTGTAATATTTCCAAAAAACCAAATAAAACTATACAATTATAACTTCTGTTTTCAATAATCATCATTATGTCTGCAGATTGTATGCAAAAACAAACCCCAAAGCCAACCATAGGTTGGCTTTGAGTTCATATAACAAAATCCTCACAAAACAGCCAAGTGGTGGAAAGGATGCAGCCTTCAATATCCAATTATGAAATCAAAGGTGGCAGCCAAGAAATGGCTGCAATGATTTTAAATGCTAATAAATGTCTAACATTATATAATTTTGCAGTCATTTCCTGACCATAACTTTTGATTTATGTTAATGCAGCCATTTCTTGGTCACCACCTTTGATTTCACAACTTTTTTGACCTACTGTAGGTAATTTAAAGCTGCACCCTTTTTCCACAGCTTAGCTATTTTGGTGTGGATAAACTTTTACTGTTGAGTACTCTTGTATAAGGCAGAAATTAAGTGAGTTGATCAGCTGCTCTTTGTAAATTAGGCATGAGGCTATTATGCTCCAAAATTGAGCATTATACGTTTGAGCAGTGCTCAAAAAAATCCCCTATTATGCTTTTGAGAATTGCTCATTATTCCAAAAATTATGCCACCATAATTGGCTAATAATGCCAGGTCATTGCTGTATCAGGCCACTTTCATTGATGTTTAAGCTTCAAATAGTCCTGAATTCTTTAGTTGGTTGCTGTATTAGAGTATTCATTTCAATGTGACTGCTTTATTAGAGTAAATAATATTCAGTGATTGCTCTATTACAGTTTCTGACTGCTCTATTAGAGTATCTTGAATTTTTGTAATGGAATTGTGAAATCTGCAGATTTTCTTACTGTTAAAGCTTTATAATCACCTCAAAGTGCTAGCATAATTCTTGATTCCCACACATACCTATTATTCCTGAAATTATGCTAGCATAATCACCGCATCCCTATTGTAAATTCTTGTGGCTGTTTATTAGAGTATTTTAACAATTTTACAACAGGTTGATTTCCCTGTAACACTGTAGCTGTCAATATGATTTGCTTTAAACCACAAAAGGTTTGAGCTTTTATGGCTAACATATTCACAGACCAATTTTCAAGTTGTTCTCACAAGTTACGAAGTGGTATATAAACCCTGCAGGTGTGACAAAACATTTTATT
The DNA here is from genome assembly GCF_963678975.1 of Dysidea avara. Taxonomy (NCBI): domain Eukaryota; kingdom Metazoa; phylum Porifera; class Demospongiae; order Dictyoceratida; family Dysideidae; genus Dysidea; species Dysidea avara. The sequence goes on from NC_089272.1 coordinate 46,824,898, forward strand.
GGTATTTTAATGCAAACAATTGTTTATAAATCCATGAACATCCATTAGATTTGCACCAAACTACGTAGGTAAGTAATTCAGCTTTAATACATCCTTGAGTAAGCCAATTTCAAGGTGATCAAGTTATTCATTTGCTATTTGTAAAATCGTTTTGTGAAGCGTGTCACAAAGGAGAAAATCTAACCCCACTAATTGAAGAAATTAATTCAAACTTTGAGAGCTCATATCTCATAAACACACATGGTTAACTAGCTCAAATTTGGAATCTAAGGAGGATGTAAAGTAAACATCTTTCTATCTGAGCACAGAGCTACGTACATAGGTGTGAAAATCACATTTTATTTCTTCCTATCAATATACATATAATATCAGTATACCATGCCTGCCTCCTTGGCCATACTACCATGTGTCTTGATACAAGAGGCTTGCCTTTACAAAGAAATACTGACCAGAAACCAGCCTAACAATACCTTCATGGTGAATTGGCAGTGTTGGTTGCTGTATAAGCAGGCTCAAAAGTGTCTTCATTAAGCCCGAAATGCTTCCAATAATAAAATCACTACATTTTTTAATTGAAATTTTCTACTGACTGACTGACTGTCTGATTGACAAACTAACTGATGCCTTCATATATCAATAATAGCTAATGCTACAGGTTTCATTATTTCACTGCTAGACTTAACTTCAACTTGACAGGTGACTTTGAAATAATGCAGTATGCCTTACTCCTTTGTATTCCTTTTCTTTTTTCTGACAGCGCAAGGTGCAATTCATGGTAGTGTGTAATGACTTTACAATGTTGACAATTACATATGTTTACAATGAGAATTCTCTGTATTTTCTGTAGTGATTGGCCATCTAGTGGCATGTCTTGTAGTGTTCTTTATTTGTAACGGGCAGAAAACAAAGCGTATTGGCCACAGTCAAATGTAAAGTAAATACAACACAGTAAATTGTTAAATTTAATGGATCGACTAAAAGGAGTAGTCAACAGAAGATATACTGTACCTATAGAATCAAATTTGAGGGTAAAAATATGTACACAAATCACTGTAAGCACAGGCAAACAATATAGATGTATGTATTGCATATTAATTATTATTTAGTGCATTCATAAATGCAATAAATAATTTTATTATATTTATTCTATTCAGATTTATTTAGCTTAAGCAAATGAGTATTAATAATTATTTGTGCAGTTGTTATTTCCTATAAGCGATTTTTGACCCAGCATTTAAACAAACACAGCATCTATGCCCAAGTGTTTAATTCTTAGAGCACACAAGTTGAAAGGGTGATTGTGGACAAAGTGGTGCTGAATATAATCAACTCACAATTTGGGATCTTTACTTGCAACAATGACATACAATGTGGAAATGTGTTTATCCAGTACATAGACTCTTTTGTTTATAACAAGTATAGCCTAGCATTTAGCACCCCGACATTTAAATAGACTCAAGTATGTATTATAGTTTGGCATGAAGTACCCAGTGTGCATTTGAGCCTGGCTTTATTACAAATATACGTGGTACACTGTAGAGTAATAAAGCTGCTTACACGTACCTCAGATAAGCATGTCTTGTTCTCTGGTTCACACCCATTGACAGCTAGAAGTCATGTGACAATAATAGACACATACTTTTGGCTACCTAATACATACATACAGCACTTACATACTGTACACATATCATACAGTACGATCATAGTAACTGTATAGTAGGGACCACAAAGGAGTAGGCATGGCCCACAGAATAATATCGCCCAAAAAACAGTCTCAATTTTCCCTGACGACGATGAGGTAATATTGGTTAGGTAAAACTAAGCCAAAAAAAGCTTTCAGATTGACCCAAAACGCTTTCAACAAGTTTCTACAGAATTTTAAAAATAATTTATCTAACAGAATTTTGTACTGACTGAGTAAGTAACTGACTGACTGATTCCTTCAGACAAGCGTAACACGATAATGGCTAAGGCTATGGGCTTGATTTTTTCACTGTTCAACGTCGCTTCAGCTCGACTGGTGCCTTTTGGCATACCGCAGTATGCACAATGCATTCTTCATGGACTTACCAGTGTCCTCCTTTGTGTCCCATTCATCTTTGCTGACAGCAAAAAGTGTCGATTTGGTGGTAGCACGTGATGGTTTCCTTTCGTAATGGAAATCGTCTGTATTTTTGTAGTGGCTATTTTGATTGCAAAGGTGCTTTTCGAACAGTTCTTGATTCGTACTGTTGTGTAACGGGTTGAACATAGCAGACAATGAAGCGTAATGGATACTTCACTGATAATACAGCTGGGGTGCGAGGCGCCATTCAGATGCAGTATGCGTGGGTTCACCAGTCATAATCAAGTAGCACGATAGTGTGTCGTGTGGCCCAAGAAGCCGGAGTGCCACACTGTGGGTATATTGACAGGAAGAAAGAAAATGTCATTTTCACACCTTTGTGTCTCGGTGATACCTAATCTGATTGGAGCTAAATTTACTGCAGAGTTGTCCGCCAGCTAGGGGAGTCCACATTCCAAATTTGAAGGAAATCGCTCAAGCCATTTCCAAGTTACAAGCAGCCAAAGTTTTGATTTTTTCTTTTTTTCCCCCTTTTTTTCATGTTTTTGCACACTTGAAAAAATTGCTATAAAACGCAAATGCATACTCCGATTGCCTTGAAATTCAGTACACAGAAATGCAGTCCAACGGCGAATCCTAGTATCAAATTGGGTGCAACTCCGAGGAATGGTTAAGGATTTATGACCAATTATTCACATTAAAAAAGATTGATTTATTGTTATGCGTACAGGGTAAGCCGCTTCATGGAATGAGTTGAAAATTGTTTTGTGGATAGATTAACCATTGTAGGAGTGCCTTTAGGTGGTTTGAAAGCAATCGAAATAAAAATCACGGAGATATGACACGAAACCGAAGATGTGTAACAATTGCGCGTTCAAGATTCGTGAATAAAAATATCAATAATTTTCACGCCTACCAGGTAAATCGCTTAGAGCAGTGAGCTGAAAATGGGTACGTAGCTAGAATAGTCATCTTAGAAAGTACTGGTAGTAGTACAGAACAATCGGATTACAAACCACTGAGTTATGAGTCTAAAGTCAACTCCATGTAGCAAATGCGTGATCAAGATACTCTAATAGAATAGTCACCCTAATAGAGCATTCAGCTAATTTATGACTTACTCCATTATAGATTCTTATTACATTGCAAGGTATGCTGTAGGGAGTCCAGAAGCAACCATTTAATATTGTAGACAGTTCAGCTACAAGCAGGTCACCCTGTAGAGAGATCAGCTATAAGAAATTAACTTGTAGAAAGTTCAGCTACAAAGAAACCATCATGTAGTGAGTTCATCTACAAACAAATCACCCTGTAGAGAGATCAATTAGAAGAAGTTACCTTGTAGAGAGTACAGCTACAAAGAAACCATCATGTAGAGAGTTCAGCTACAAACAAATCACCCTGTAGAGAGGTCAGCTAGAAACAAGTCATCCTGTAGAGAAATCAGCTAGAAGGATCACCCTGCAGAGAGTTCAACTACGAACAAATCACCCTGCAGATAGTTTAGGTACAAAAAAGTCACCCTGTAGAGAGATCAGCAAGAAGAAGTTATTTTGTAGAGAGTTCAGCTGCAAAGAAACCATCATGTAGAAAGTTCAGCTGCAAACAACTTACCCTGTAGAGAGATCAGATAGAAGAAGTTACCTTGTAGAGAGTTCAGCTACAAAGAAACCATCATGTAGAGAGTTCAGTTGCAAACAAATCACCCTGTAGAGAGTTCAGCTATGAAAAGATCACCAAGTTAAGCTAGAAAAAGTCACCTTGTAGAGATATCAGCTACAAAGAAATCGCCATGTAGAGTTCAGCTACAAACAAATCACCCTGTAGAGAATTCAGCTACCAACAAGTCACCCTGTAGAGAGATCAGATAGAAACAAATCACACTGTGGAGAGTTCAGCTACAAAGAAACCACACTGTAGGGAGTTCATCTACAAGCAAATCACCCTGTAGAGACTTCAGTTACATTTCAAGCCACCCAGTAGAGAGAGCAGCTGCAAACAAGTTATCCGTAGGGAATAACTGATATGTAAGAAATATATGTATTATATATATAATTTGCATATTTACTGATAAAATTAGAAATAGTTAAAGCATTTAAAATCTTCATCTTTTTCTTCTTCCTGTGGTAAAGAAAAAAGATAGGTTTAAAAAGCCCCAAAGCTGGCCATACATAGGCCGGCTTTGGAGTATACAAATACAAAAAGAAGTGAAATCTAATCCACAACAGCCAAGCTGTAAAAAGAGTGCGGCCCTCAAAAAGGCTATGGTGAAAAAAGATGTGAAATCCAAGGTGGCGGCCAAGAAATGGCTGTGATGGTAGGTTAATGGTAAAAATGTTAATAACGACAATTCAGGTGAACTTAGTGCCACTTGGTCTTGGCACAAAATTTGCCTGAATTGTTGTTATTAAAATTTTTACCATTAACCTACCATCACAGCCACTTCTTGGCTGCCACCTTGGATTTCACACATCTTTTTTCACCCTAGCCTTTTTAAGGGCCACACTCTTTTTTTACAGTTTGGCCTGTTTTGGATTAGATATTTTTTTTTTTTTAAAAAGGTTAACAAACAAGTACACAGAAAAATTGGGAATTTTCAACTAGAGTCGGGACCATAGCACATCGATAAAAAGTACTGAAACAAGCTGGAGTAATGCATGATATTAAATCACAGTAAAACAATAAGAAGTGTTATATCCCTACTGTGCATTTCTTGAACACAGTAGGGATATAAGACTTCTTATTGTTTTACAGTGATTTAATATTGTGCACTACTCCAGCTTGTTTCAGTACTTTTTATCGATGTGCTATGGTCTCTACTCTAGTTGAAAATTCCAAATTTTTCTGTGTACTTGTTCTTAATGTATATTTAATTCCAGAAGTTTGTTAAACTTTCATTAAAGCAGCCTGTGGGTGCCTCACATTAACATCTGTCTTTGATATTAATACAGCAATATTATTACCTTTTTGTTTTTTTGTTACTAATTACACCTAAAGTTCAAATGCTACACAAAATCACACATGTGATACACTCTAAACGCACAATAGGCATTAGTACTGTAGATTTACATGCATGTATATACATATTCTAAAGCATGTTGAAATCTATCGACATAACTATGAATGCTATACACTGTATTAAATTAACGTATAAGAAAAATAAGAATTTTAAGCTCTATTAGGAATCATAGAAATTAATGTAGCAAAACAAGGGAGGTCACCTACTCCTGAAGATATGCTTGTGGACATTAAATCCATACTTCAGTCAATACCCACAACTGAACTAGGGATTAAATGTCCACTAATATATTTTCAGGTATAAGCAATCTCCCTTGTTTCACTACTTTTTCTTTCTATGATCCCTAATCAGACTTAAAATTCCTTATATATACTTGTTTGTTTATTTATTTGTAACATTGTTACGACTGGTAAGTCCACGCATACTACATTTTAATGGACAGAATGGTACCAGACTTATTGTTTTCGTCTGAATGTGTGCCCCAACTATCAATATTACTGAAATAGCAAAGTGGTCATTATGCTTAAATTTCAGCCTGTTACATAGTATTACAAATGAAGAACCCTAGGAGAAGTAGCTGCAATAAATCCAGTCATGATGGAAAATTGGACAATTTCTGTCCAACATAGGGAAGCCATCTTGCGGTGCTACCACAAATTTACACCCTGTGCTGTACATGTGAGAAACAATATATGGCACACAGAGGAGGGCACAGGTACGTAAGTTAAAAGCATGAATTGTATTTACTGTGGTATGCCAAAAGGAACTTGTGCTGAAGCGAAAAGTGAAAAAAATCAAGGCTATAAATGCCTTAGCCATTATCAGGTTACACTTGTCTGAAGCCATCAGTCAGTCAATCAGTAGAAAATTCCACTAAAAATATATTTTATAAGTTCGTAGCACCTTTTTGGAAGCATTCCAGATTGCTTTTGGGTTTGGCTATACCTAACCAATACTACCAAGGTACCATGAAGGTATTGCAAGGTTGGTTTTAGGATGGTATTTTTGGCCAGAAAAGCACAAACTTTCATGATCTCTAATAAACAGACTATCAAACTGTATGATATCTCTGGTTTATTTCTTGTTGTGGTAATGTGATTATACAGTATACATACCTCTTAAACTAAACATCCAGATTCCAGGGATGCCTATGTTACTTGTCTGTGTAATATTAATAATGCTGGGAGTTTGTGATCCAGGAATGGTCACAACATGAACACCATCACCAGCATTAATTCCTGCTAGAGCTTCGGTTCCACCAAGTCCCCTAGATCCACCAGAGTTACTACCAGTAGTCCATTGTATTCTCCCATCAGCATATAGGAATATTACAAATGACTCAACTCCACTAGTGGCTAGTACACACTGGAATGTGTTGGTCTAAAAAAGTGTTTAATGATATTTACTCAATATACATCAAGTACTAGTATAATATGTTGAATGCGGTAGGGATCAAGACACATGGTAGTGTGTTGTGCAGCCCAAGAAGCCAGTGCACAGCACCATGAGTAACTGAGTATATTGATAGAAAGAAAAAAAACGTGATATTCACACATTCGTAACTCTGTGCTGCCTTTACGAAACACTCATTGTTTGCTGTGGAGATATCTGCTAATGTCAGTACCCCACAATCCAAATTTCAGCAAAATCACTTCAAGCAATGCCGAGATATGATACTTCAAAAAATGGCTTAGTTTCTTCGTTTTTTTCTTTTTTTTTGTCTTTTCGCACACTTACAAAAACTGCCATAAAATGTGAATGCAATATCTGATTGACTTGAAAATTGGCACACAGAAAGGAGGTATAAAGACGCATCGTGGTACCACGTTTGGCTGGAATACAATAAGCATTCAAGGAGTTATTAGTGATTATTCACAAAGTATAACACCAATATGTTGTCACAGCTAAACTGCTTAAGTGACCAATTTTGCCAGATGACAGGCATTTATGCCTGTCATTTGACCTAGGTTACCAATTTTTTTCATTCAGTGAATCTTTTTGGTGTACACGTTTGTTATTCATGCACATATTTTAAGTTTTTTATCTGCTAACTGTTATGTTCAAAGTTTTTCATAGATTGCTTTGAAATATAGGGGCTCATGGAACAAAATTTTAGTGAGTAAGGCAGGCTAATAGCAGATTTGTTCATCTTGTTGTTGTCCCGTATGCTGTATTAAAGTAGGTGACATTTTTCACAAACCATTTGTTTGTACTTTGTGTTTATATGTCTTTGCTACACACTTAATATTTGCATCTATGTTTTAAGCATATAGTTGTGAGGTGACAATTTATAGGCACTCTAATAGAGCCTTCATGTACACATTCACTCTAATAGAGCCTTCATGTACACGTTCACTCTAATAGAGCCTTCATGTACACATTCACTCTAAAGAGCCTTCATGTACACATTCATTCTAATAGAGCCTTCATGTACACATTCACTCTAATAGAGCCTTCATGTACACATTCACTCTAATAGAGCCTTCATGTACACATTCACTCTAATAGAGCCGTCATGTAGACATTCACTCTAAAGAGCCGTCATGTACACGTTCGCTGTAAAGAGCCGTCATGTACACATTCAATCATATTTCAAATAAAATTCTGTCAAAATTAATCTCAGAAGGCTAAAATGGGAACATGCTTCCGGATAAAACACACTTTGCATGCTGAGTGTGTACACAAGCTATGCAAACTCTTACCATCCTCCTTAGTCCCCTCACATAAACTTTTAGCTGCTATGCTCCTGACTGGCATGCAAAAATGCAAACATCACAGTAAAATCATTTGTTCAGAATTGAAGTAATTGATGAAGATGAGCAGCCTGTATAGGTACCACTGTGTATGCATTACTGGCACCATGCAATATAGTTTACACCTGTGAGTGATATGAGCTATAGGCAATTTCATAATAATGTATTATTAGGTATATTAATAACCATTGCCCCTGTCAAACTGAATTTTACATGATTTGTAGGTGTCAAGGTCTGAAATAATTTCTCCAATTTTTAAAAGGTTATAGTTCACGAGATGATATTTTGAAGTTTATAGTTTTCCCGTGTAAGTGAGGAGGCAATAGTTGCCCCTTCTGGGCAATTAATTAAAGATGATTTATACAAAAACACAAGTCATATTTCAATTTAACTTTACAGTGTTGTAGGTGTGAATGTCAAAAATAATCTCTGGGAGTTTTAAATGGATAGTGTATATGGGTCATAAGTCAGAGTAAATAAGTCAGAGTAAGAGGGGCAAGAGGGCTGTAGCCCTTGTCAAAAAGATTATGGATGGGCTTAGCCCCCCTTAAATTATCTATAGCTGTCATTGAGAGCCTATCTCAAGAACATTAATAATTTGAGATACTCTTATATAGAGCAGTCAAGATTCGGATACTCTAATAGAGCAGTCGTCACAGTAATCTTCAGAGCAATGTAGCAAACTATGCATGTATTTATTATCCACCCCAAAAACACCTTCGCTGTAAAAAAGGCACGCCCAAGAAACTACAAGTACCTGGAACCCAATGTAAAAAAACAAAAAGAAAACAGCTCAGCTGAAGTGAAAAGTAACTGGTAACTTAAAGAGCTGATATCTTAAGCGGCCAAGAATACAATTACTAAAGTTTAATCCATGCAAGAACACCTTGGCTATAAAACAGGTGTGTACATGAAAGTAACTGGCAACTGAAATGGCTGATATCTGAAGCGGCCAAGAATGAATGGTCATATACAACTAATTCAATAATTTAACACTGAACCTTTATAATTCAGCTGTGTTCTATATTCACTCTTGCTGCATCATAAAGTAATTTCTTTTAACTCTAATTGGCTGGTAATTTGGCCGCCTTTTTTAATAGTCAGTGTAATAGGGCAAAAAAAGGCGGCCAAATTACCAGCCAATTAGAGTTAAAAGAAATTACTTTACGATGCAGCAAGAGTGAATATAGAACACAGCTGAATTATAAAGATTCAGTGTTAAATTTTTGAATTAGTTGTATATGACCATTCATTCTTGGCCGCTTCAGATATCAGCCATTTCAGTTGCAAGTTACTTTCATGTACACACCTGTTTTATAGCCAAGGTGTTCTTGCATGGATTAAACTTTAGTAATTGTATTCTTGGCCGCTTAAGATATCAGCTCTTTAAGTTACCAGTTACTTTTCACTTCAGCTGAGCTGTTTTCTTTTTGTTTTTTTACATTGGGTTCCAGGTACTTGTAGTTTCTTGGGCGTACCTTTTTTACAGCGAAGGTGTTTTTGGGGTGGATATCACTCATTTTTGTCAGTGATAGACTCTACATTTGGTTTAAAAGGTAATTTTTTTGGAAATGAGCAATTAACATTAATGCAGAATAATTATTATCTTGGAGAGTCAATAAAATCCATACATAATAATGATTGTTTCATAATACCGTAAATTCGGAAGTATGAATTTACGGTGTAGTATGACTGTTCTATTAGAGTAAATCTATCTTTACAGCCTGCATGTGACGAATATATCTCATATCTGTGCATGTTAAATGCTTCAGACACCTAATTAAACTTGCAAGTGACTAATTAGTTTACAGTTGCTACACAGCTATAAATACATTTGTAATTGTTATCACCATAATCATTTATCATGTTATAACCATTTTTTATTATTTTGGTCACAACTTCAGGATTAGAGCAGCAGAGAAAGGAATAGAGGACTCAACCATCAAGACTTGTATATGGGAGATGGAACAGTATTGCAATGGACAATGCCGGTACTAACCCCTCAAGGGTGTTGCAGTACAGTATAGATGCAAGACCAGAGCCTCGATCGTCACCTTTTGACTGTGGTCACAACTTCAGGATTGGAGCAGCAGAGAAAGGAATGGAGGACTCAATCATCAAGACTTGGGGAGATGGAATAGTATTTCCAAGGACAATGCCAACACTAACCCCTCAAGGTTGCCACAGTGCAGTATCGATACAACCACTCCAACCAGTGCATGTGACCAGAGCCTCGATCATCACCTTTTGACTGAAATTTTATACTTGATGAAGCAATTAAAACAAAAAAGTTGTAGTACTTATACTTTCCTGGGGGAGCATGCCCCCAGAGTCCCAGACTCCCTTGCCTGTTCAGCAGAATAATAGGATTGAGCCTTACTACCACTTTCACCTTTATTCTTGGCCCGGATGTACATATCGGCAACATAATACAGTAGCTGTAGATAATGCCCCTAGGCAGAGCTATAGGGGTGGGAATTTTTCCCTACTATCACACTATCACAGTAGTTCTTCTCGCAGTTCTTTGCCTGGCCAACATCAACTGCTGTCAAAACATTAGTGTCGTCCCCCAGACCCTTCCTCAAGCATGCTTATCACACAAAAATAACTTAGTTTAGCAGTGCACAAACAATTATTGACAGCATATGTACACTTACCGCATTGTTGAACCATGTATACCACAAGAATCCACCGGATTGACAACTAACACGTGATCTATTTAGGGGAAATCTCGTGGAAAGTCCCTAATTACCTTAAGCGGACACTCGTGATACGTGATTTTAAATTGAATGGTTTAAGAATGTAACTAGATGGTGAGGCGTACTTTAATCGGCTCGAACTTAATGAGAAACTCGAGCCCCTCGTGAGAAACTACATCGCTTGAGCAACGCTTGAAGAAGTAAGAGTCAAGAATACTGATCAAGGTACTCTATGATATATGCCGGTCTTGAATGCTAACGAAACGAGGAGTGAAGTTTGTGTAACGTGTCACATCGCCATACACTGATTCACCGTGTTTGTGCGATAGGGTTTATGGACCTGTCCACCAGATGCTGAAAGGAAATTCATTCCATCTTATGAAGTTATTGATATACTCATTGTTGGGGTCCACGGGGACATCGATGATCATTTACCAGTCAGCTGTAAGTAATGTTACAACAGAAGAAAAGGAACCATTTCCATACCCCGGCTATGGCATACTGATTTTCCTGGTCAGTTTATGTACACTCAACCACAGATCGAAATGTAGAACTTTGGTTGCAGGTGGAAAATAAACACCTTTTTACTCAGTTACAAGAGATTCACCCAGCTGGGATAAAATGTTGAAGTGAATGTCATTAGTACTAACTTGTTCATCAGGTATTGGACAATTCCAAGTGTCCAGATTATGCAGTTGTCCTCATGTTCAAGTTTACACGTTTAGGCAAGTTCCACAACGTCCTATAATCTATTACTATATCAGTGTGGAATAATGCTTATATAATATTTTTCATATTCCAGGCTTTAGGTGTATTGTATTTAACACCTGCTTGTTGGTTTTTGCAGGCCATCTGGTCATACTGGTTTATCCACTAGCAGTTGAATGTGATCATGGTACATATGTAAGTTGAGACCATGCAAGAACAAAGATACAGGTGTCATGAATTTCAGGTCAGTTAACGTTCAGAGGAATTGTATTATTGCAATTGTTCTTTTTGTAGTTATCAATTATCAGTGACCAGTTTGTGATAGCGTACTTTTGTTTGACCAATGACCTAATGTTCTGATTTACATGCTTACCCAACAGTTATGTTACTCACTTAACCTGCATATGGGATATATATATATTTTTAGTTCATTTTGATTATCCATCCTTTATTGGTACAGCCTGGCATATTGATTTTTTGCACATTCTCAGTGCCTGCTGGATTGTTTCGTCAGATATCGAAACAGGTGTCTTTGGTGTTGCGACCGATGTTCCAGGTCAGTTTGCATTTGTGTTTAATTTAAGGTTGACTTCAGTGCCTGCTTATTCTTTTACAGGTCTCGGTATCGAGTGTCATGAATTTCAGGTCAGTTGACATACAGAAGATTGTATTATTGCAATTGTTGTTTTTGTAGTTATCAATTATCACTGTATACTAGTGATGTGAATTTGCAGGTCAGTCTACTCAGATGTATCGGGTATAGTGTTGATGGGTTCAAACAAATATCCAGTGTAGACTGTAGTGGCATCAAGGGTGTTAATTTCTAGGTCAGTTTACATGTTGTGATGTTAGTGATTTTTTCCTAGTACCCAGATGTTAAGTATATAGTATTTAATGCCTACCTGTTATGTTTTTAAATTATGGTATATCAGTGTAGACAGTACAACAGTAAGCCTTCTGTGTTGTAGTAACTATTTGTTTCATAATTATGCTGTTGTCCTGGAATGGCACAATTTTTGGGCAACCAGTGTGAAGTCCAGTGGTACAAACATTGTATTATGACCAAGTTGGGATAGCATACTTTTGTTTGATTAATGTCCTAATGTTCAGGTATGACATGCTTACCCAATAGTTATGTTATTCATTCACTTAGCCTGGGATATAATTTTTGTTCATTTTGATTATCCATGCTATTATTGATACAGCCTGACATATTGATTTTTTTGTACATTCTCTTTTAATTCAGTGCCTGCTGGATTGTGTCATCAGATATCGAAACAAGTGTTTTTGGTGTTGCGACCAATGTTCCAGGTCAGTTGCATGAGTGTTTAATTTAAGGTTAACTTCAGTGCCTACTTATTCTTTTACAGGTCTCAGTATCGTCTTGCTGACATACAAGAAATCATCACTATTGTTGGAACTATTTTTAGTCAAGTCTTGATGTGATGTTGATTAATGTTGTTACACATTGTTGTATGTTTACCATATGGCAAGAAATTTTCATGGCCATCATGAAATTTGAATATTGTGTAAGTTGTGTGGAACAACCCCAACTCATACATGGTCACTGGCAAACCACGAACCACATTCGAGCCACAACACCACCAACCACATTCGAGCAATCCATTACAAAATTTTGTTGCACCATTTGTGTGTGCATAATACTTACTGAAAGCCACAACACAAGCTACATGGTAAACACTACATAGAGGTGCTAAAGGCTTGTTACCTTTTGTATTCACCTTATCGGCCTTTGTGGTTAATCTACATGTAAATAGAGAATTGAAGAGTATGTTTAAAGCACCTTCGCTAGTGATTTGTTCTTCACACCATAAGACAACTGGCGATTTATAAACGCTCGTATGGGGTGTGGCACTAAATGGAATTTAAAAGATTTCTGCTTAAAACGCCATCCTTAGGGAACTTACGGTTCAGCACGTTGTCACAACTTGTTTATCAGGCATTAGAATTTGTGTCCACGTCGTGCCTTTAAAAGTTATTGTAGGGATTAGAGGTTTGATTGAAGAAAATATGCGTATAGGCAAACGAGGATTGGATAATGTCAGTGCTAGATGGACTATACAAACACGACTATGTTGACTGGTATAACGTGACAGTAGTTGTAACATAAGGTAGAGAAATAAAGTGAAATACGCCTATTTTTTTATTTTGTGATGGTTACTTTTTTATTTTAGCGAGGTCGCAAGAAAACTATGATGATGATGACGACTCCTAAAGATTTTTTATCACGTAATGCAATACAAATCTATTGAGAGATGTTGCATAATCTAGGACTAATATTGCAAAACCGGCCCTACACGTAAATAACTCACAGTAGTGGCCGCGCGTCTTTTAATTGGGCATGCGCTTTGTAGTTTCTTGGCCGCACGACTCACTACCGTGAGTCTTGATTAAGATATGACATTTTTACAGTTGCTCAGAAGGGGCAACTATTGCCCACTCACATAGTAAAGTACAGCGAAACTACAAAACTTCAAATTGCCACATCTACCTATCCCTTTATAATTGGACAAGTTACTTTAGACATTGACACCTACAAATAATGTAAAATTCAGGTTGCTAGGGGCAATGGTTAACTTATTTTGTTACTATATCTTAACATAGGCTAACTGCATAATATACACAATAGGGCAAGTCCTATGTTGCAAGGAACAGTGGGTGCCAGTGCTGCAATCTACATTATGAATACTTGATGTCAGTAAGTTAACTGTAGAATCTAAAATGGCATTACATGTATGTCCTGCATGTACAACTAAACTAGTACCACATACTTTATACCATGCATTCCACACACATAACAATAGTACATGAATGGCACTGATGTCAATGCTTGGTTTCCATTACATTACATTAATGAATTTTAGTTAATGTAAAGACAATTCTGCATGTAGGTCAGGTAACAATACTATTTAAACATAATTTGAAGTTATGGAATTAAAAGCCATCATTACAAAACTGAGTATAAACTTTAAAATCATACTTTAAGAGTTATACTACTTGTACCTATGGCATTGTATATCTCTTAAAAGCCAATAGATTTGACCAGTATATTATTTTTATTATTATTAACACTTTACAGTATATATCAGACACTCTGAAGAAATTTCTTCAGCTTTAATAAATACTTTTACATCTTACTTTATCAGAATTTTGATAGTAGTAGCCAACTTTGTACCATGTAGCAATCAGTAAGTTTTTTATTGTCACATTTCTTGACTCAGGAAAAGCTGCTCTTATTTCACTGGTTGCTCTAGCAAGGAGACTAGAATCAGTGGTCTGACGATAGTAAATATTTCCAGTTCCTCTGGTGTCAACATCAGCCCAGTATGGTGCAATGATCTTATTATTTCCACTCAGAGGAAATGACAGAGGAGTACGAACATTATAACGACTGCCAAAACTGATAACTCCATTATCATTAATCTGCATATAAAATTACATGTGTCATGCCTGAAAATATATGTACAAATAAAAATGCACAGTACAATACCTAAAGATATGCTTTTCTGTATAAAGTTAGTACTCACATAAACTATCCTGGCAGTTTCATCAAAGAAAGAAATGACTTCTGCTAATGTAATAGCTGGGGAACTTCCTTCACCAATGTATGGTCTTGGCAATGCAGAATCATTGTGTACAAATCCAAATGGATAAAACTAAGAAGAAATGTAGATTTACTTTAAAAAATTAAAGCAGTTGATAGTTACAGTAACCACATTAAAATTCAGCATGCGATATCATGTGGTTACATGCAAAGTAAGCAATCATTATCCTGGGAGACTTGTGTAGCAATGATGGTTAGTGAGAATTTTCCTTCTCCAACTAGTACACAAAATACTATAGTCCTATACTGCTCCAGTTATATAAAGAAAGGTGAAACACTCTCTCTTAAATGCTTACTACGTACATACTTCACTCATGTCAATACAGCATCCTTCAAATACAACTATAATGGTGCTTTAAGTTTTGGCATAATTTGCCAGGTTTAATTTGGCAATCAAGACCACAGTTGACACTACTCAAATACTACTGTAGAATAAAAGCTGATAATATAGTAACAGTTACTAAAATACAGTTACTGTACTACCGTATCAATGAAATTAACTACAGTAACCTTTACTATACAGTACCTCTGACAGACAAGTGTGAGTGTCCAGCTGACAATCATCTATCTCTAAAGTATATACAAACAAACAAAAATAATTTCAGATGAGTGTGTGTGCAACCTAATTTGAGAAAACTGATCATGTACACACATGAATAGATTGTGGGATACACGATTGTAAACATTTTCACAAGAAGGTCAAAGGGTAGCAAGTTAGACATTTTCACTGTGAATGCAGCTGACATAAGTGTTTACTTCAATATAGTCCATAGCAAGTTAACTAACATCACCATCATTTTAATTAAGCAGCTTTTTCATGACTGCATCTGTGACAAAATTGCAAATACATTACCATGGGTGGTGGTGGGTAGGTCCCTACTATACAGTACTACCCAGTATTACTGTATGATTACGCTTCATTATTAGTCTAGCTACTCTTATAATGAAGATAATATGGCAATAGCAGAACATGGTGACCACGCCATTGAAATATGATATGGACCCAGAATGCCACTTGAAGTACTCCAATAAAGCAGTAACCTTTAATACAACATTCATGGAGGTGTGATTCATCTATCATACTATTCTGTGCAGTATAACAGTTAGGAAGTAGATAGAACCAGCATGAAACAGCTGCTGCAATATTTTATCATGTTAGTTGGGTAAATAAATGGTGGGACAAGTAGGAAAAAACAAACAATTGTACAACTTTGAATTCTATAGATACTGCATGCAAGTACATACGTACATATGTCATAAACAATTCATACATACGTGTGTTTACCCATTCACAGTGTTATGGTGCCTTGTCATGTTTACTTGTAAATTTCATGAGATTAAACGTGTTACAGTTTGTGAGGTAATGATCACCAGAAGGTCAATAGTGATAGATGAATTAACTAGTACAGTATGTAAATGCAGTAGTGTCTGCATCAAGTACATAGTTAGAGCCTATAGGTATTAATATTACTATATACCTGTATCAACTCGGAACATCCAAACTCCTGGAGTTCCTACATTGGTTGTCCGATCAATATTAATAATTCCCGTAGTTAGTGATCCAGGAATAGTTACAAATCTAAAGCCATCTCCACCATTAATCCCTGCTAGAGCTTCAGTTCCATAAAGTCCTCTATATCCACCAGAGTTATCACCAGTAGTCCACTCTATTCTCCCATCAGCATATAGGAATATTACAAATGACTCAACTCCACTAGTGGCTAGTACACACTGGAATGTGTTGGTCTAAAGGCAGTAACAAAATCATGTAGTATTAAACCTTATAGGGCTGAGCCTATTAGGTTCTTGAGTAATGCTCTATGAAAATGTTTGCTATACTACCATACATCCATTCATTGTGCCAAACTTTGCCTGCAAGACACCTGGACATGACTGCTATATTAGAGCATGTTTGACTGTTCTATTATAGTATTTCACCTGGAGCTAACTGTTCTAATCATCAATGTTACTTGTTCCTTAGTAGGTAGCTGAATATTACACCATGAGACTCTTTCACTATAACACCTTCATCTGCAAACCTGCTGTTATTATACTATCCAGAATACTAGAATTACACGTACTGTACATTTAATGCTTTCACTCTACAGTAAATAGCAAACTGTGTATAATGGCCCTGACATAATAGGTGCAGGACTACAACTGCATGTGTATATGTAACTTAATTATAAGAAAGTTTGATTAACACAAGCTTAACCTTTTGTTATGCAAAACCAGGCTCCCAGTTAATTCTACTAGGGACTTAATCAACCATTTAATTATGTTACTCTATGTCAATCAAGACTCAGTAGTGTGTCATGTAGGTAAAGAACTGGTGCACTAAACCAGGAAAATGCTATAGCTGGCTAATACAGGGCCTATGTTGCAATCTTATCATTAATAACATTACTGCTTGTTTTTACCCTGCTCTACCACTGTGCCTTGACACAGAGTAGATTCTGGAGGATACAAGTACCCAGTCAAACTATTGGGTGGGGATTTGGTAGGTGTACAGCAATTTCCAGTTGCAGGTGGCCTATTAAATCAAGTGAGTAGGAGTAAACTGCTTATCAACCAGGAAAGGAACATAATGCTTAGGTGCAAAACAGCTAGACTATTTTGGGGATCTATTTTTATTTATATGGTGGACAAACTTGGAGGCAATATCCTTCAGCAACATCCAGTGCCAAAGGAGATACAACAACTAGGGGCTGAAACTTCCCCTACAATAAACTACTTTAAAAAAGCATTGAATTATTGCCAGCTAGTCAGCAGAGAGAATAGTACAGTAGTATGATAGCAGAAAGAGAAAACAAATGTGAGTACTATTAATTGCCTACACCCAATAAGTATAAAACAACGAAACGTGGCTTTTATGTAATGAAATTTCTGTTTATATAGTCACAATCTAATGTACATGTAATCTAAAAGTGCAGCCTTGAATTACCTTATCACTTTTTCGATAATAATAACCAACATTGTCCCATGTGGCTATAAGCAAATCTGTGATTGTCACATTTTGTGAATTTGAAAAGGCTGCTCTTATTTCACTGGTTGCTCTAGCAAGAAGACTAGGATCAGTGGTCTGACGATAGAACACTTGTCCAATTCCTCTGGTGTCAACATCAGCCCAGTATGGTGCTATGATCTTATTAGTTCCATTTAAAGGGAAAGATAGGGGAGTACGAACATTATAACGACTGCCAAAACTGATAACTCCATTATCATTGATCTGTATATGGAGACATTAATCATAAAAAGTAATGTTAAATGTGCATTTGTCTAAGCAATCCATGTAGTTATTTGAACGTTATATTATGTACTAGATTACTGTTTGCTTAACTACTCACTCTATTGGGCTTATAGAGGCATGGTCTCTTGTTTACGTAACCCTCTAAAGCACACATTTGATTATGAGTTTTTCATGATAGTCACAATAGCAGTGCTAGTACTGTAGGAAGATTTTAATTTGATTTTTATTAATTTTGTCGTCAGCTCTAGATTATAAAATTGCTTCTTAATACAGTAGCTGCATTCTACGTATATACAGTTGTATGGTACAAAATTATTGATACAATAAGATGACACAAGTGGGAACAAGAAATTAATAATTACTCATCTTAAAACCATTTCTCACTAATCAATGAATGAAATGTGTGTTCGATTTAAAGAAGTCAAATTGTAGTTTGATATGTACTGTACATACATGACAAGGTTTTAATAGTTCACTTACATATATTGTCCGAATAATTTCATCATAAAAGTGGAAGCCATCAGATAATGTAATTGGTGGTGAACTACCCTCTCCAACACTTGGTTCAGGTAATGCAGTGTCATTGTGTAAAAATCCAAATGGATAAAACTACCACAAAATAAATGGATTTACCACACATAATTAAGACAATTATATAGTATTATGGGTCACTGTGAAATCTATGGAATTTATAAACCCGACTGAGCTTGTAGTGCATGAGTGAAGTGAGGGTGCTACTAAGGGCCTGACGGTTTATAAATTTCATAGACTCCACATTGTACCTGTATAATTGCTTTAGACTCTATTTTTACATTACACTCAAATTAGTTATCACTTCCATGGCTGTTTCTGCTGTATGTAGCATTGATAAAAGTGGCTAGATCTTGTGTATAGGAAGGCATACTCATAGGATACACTTAAATTATGAGCATACTGCATTTAGAAAACAAGCTGTGTTGACAAGTTGAGCAACTTTAGCTAGACGTTATATTATGGTGTCATTCAGTAATACTGTCAGTAAGGAAAGAGCACTAGTCATTCTAAATTATGTGTCTGGAGGCCATACCTTTCATCTGCTGTTCCCTTCTAGTGCGCATTGTGCTGAAACGTACTAGAGTTATAAAACAAAGTAAGTAAGTACATGCTCTTGTTATATAAAACAACAGTTTTTGTTTGATATACTGAATAATTGCCATGCTTAAGAGCTGCTTTATGCTATAAACCCCACCTGTAATGAAGACAGAAGGACGCCAAGGCTCAATCATTTTGGAGGGATAACTCGCTTCGCTTTGGCTCACATAAGACGGTTCATAATTTAAACAGAGTGTACACTTTTATACATTATATCACGTGCACATAATGATGACATCTTATAACAATAACACACATTATAAGTGTTCAAGTCCTGCTTGCAATAATTACAATTTAGACAATCACTCCTCAGTCTCGACATCCTCCCGGGAGAGCAAATAAAATAGAAGTTGGGTTATCCCTCAAACATTGATGTATTCGTTGTCGGGCGATCAAATGAGCCTTCCTTTTCTTATCATGTTTAGTAGAGTATTGTTCCTGGTTATTGATATCATCATTTTCAGTAACATCATCCTCAGATCTTCTATTGTCCATCATAGTTATCTGTTCATCTGTTTTACTAGGCAATTCCAGTGGATAAAGGTGACATATGGCTCTAGCAATCACACCACCACTTGGTAAAAGAACCTCTGCTGATCTAATTTGACCATCACGTCCAGTTATCAACTTCTGAATTTTACCTAGTTTCCAACTACATCTAGGGATGTTATCATCTTTCACCAATACTATGTCATCTATTTTAGGAACTCTTAATGTTGAGTGTCTTGAATTTTTGTGATAGATAGGTAAATTTTCTCGGAGACTCAGTAAATACTCCTCCCTCCAAACCTTCCAAAACAAATCCAGATACTTCTGGCCTTTCTTCCAAGTCGTAAACAATTGTGTTGCAGTATCTCTCCTAGGTTGATAATCCTCGTCTTTATGATAACTATCTTCTGTGGATGGAAGACCCAGTTTTCTGTTAGTAACCAAAAAATGTGACGGTGTCAACGTAAAGCCCGACTGAAAGTCTTCATACGCATATGTTAGTGGCCTCGAATTAAGTACTGTCTCGATCTCTGTCAGCAAGATAGCTAGTTGATCCAAAGTAAAATGTTTTCTTCCCAAAGCCTTCCGTAAACATCGCTTAACCATCCCAACTAAACATTCATAAAGGCCACCCTGCCAAGGGGCTAAAGCTGTAGTAAAGCTCCATCTGATACCCTCACTAGAAACATAACTTAACAAATCCTTGTCTGTAAAAACTCTCTTCCACTGTTGATTTATCACCGTATTTGTAAGCTTGAATTGAGGAGCATTATCTGAAATAATGGAATCAGGCTTTCCTCGTCGTGAAATGAATCTTCTCAAACAATTTAGAAACTGCTCAGCCGTCAAACCCAATACCCACTCCAAATGTACAGCTCTAACAGTTAGGCATGTGAATAAACACACCCAAACCTTATGTAACTGACTTCCCTCCTTAACATACACTGGCCCCAAGTAATCAAGTCCAGTAAATTGAAAAGGATCAGATCTAGCCACTCTCTCACGGGGCCAAGGGGGCATCAGTGGCAATGGGAAAGGGGCACCTTCGTATCTACGACAAATCATACAACATGATAAAACACTTCTTACTGCTACTCGACCCTGAGGTATCCAATACTCCTCACGGATTTGTGAAAGCGTATGTGCAACTCCAGCATGAATCAAGCGTTCATGCACTTCTTTAATCAGTAACCGTGTAAGTACTTTATGCCGTGGTAGCAACTTTGGACATTTGGAACTGTCAGTAGTTTCAGCATTTAGAAATCGTCCATAACATTGTAGCACTCCATAGACATCTAACTTCAAACCAAGCTGGTGTATCAAACAGTGTTTTCTATCCTTCTCAATAGCAGTCAGTACATCAGCAAACCTTCGTTTCTGAACAACAGACACCCACAACAATGTTGCTATCTGTACATCACTTGCACAAACTGACTGTCCATCAGACAATGAGCTCAACACAAAGTACAGTAACTTACACCTCCTTTTAATTGATTCCTAATCGACTGTGTCAAAGTAAGCCAGATTCTTCTCCTAATAAACTTTAAACAATAAACAGTAACTCTCAAAAGCCTTCTCAAGGAGGAAAACTTCTTTTCATCAATTCCACAAATTGAGTTAACATTGTCAACATCATGACTAATGACTGAAGTCGTTTCATACAAAGCTCTTGGAACCCCACATTCCAATCCTTGTAAAATCTCGGGTGTCAATTGAGGTATACACCATTCTGGCCAGATTTTCTCTGCATCTTTAAGCCACGTAGGCCCATTCCACCATAATTTGGCTTCCTTAACTTCAGACACTAGTAATCCTCTAGTAGGAAAATCAGCAGGGTTCTGGTCAGATGGTACATATCGAAAAATAACATCAGATTCCTTTAACACTTCTTTCACTAAAGGTGGGAAACAGCTGGTTGGTTTTTAACCAATGTAAAGCACATGTTGAATCTGTCCACAAAATCCGTCTCAATGATGGTAATTTCAACACCCTAGCAACAAAATTTGCTGCTCTTATTCCAATGTTAACAGCGAGTAACTCCAGTCTAGGAAGTATAATATTTCCTTTCATCTTATGGGTACCCTTTGAAACCAATCTCATCTTTGAAAAGACAAGGTTTACCTTGACAGAACCCTGTTTCTCTACACGAAGATACACTGCAGCTGTATAAGATTTCATTGATGCATCACAAAACACAAGCAGCTTATACCGTTCAGTGTCCACATTGGCAACACATCTCTTTATCTTAAGAGTAGACAGCGGTCTCAATTCAGTCAATATTTCATTCCATCTCTTACATAACTCTTCTGACAAAGGCTCATCCCATGACACACTCTCCATCCACAGTACTTGAAGAAACACCTTCCCATAAAATGTCACCGGAGTAACAAGACCCAATGGATCAAAAACCTTAGCTACTACTTTCAATACCTCCCTTTTTGTAGGGATGACATCCGAATTACTAAAATTAACTCCTCCAACTTGTAGGTTATCTTCTTTGTAATTCCATGGCATGCCAAAGGTCTTAACAACACTTCCTTTGACAACTTCAGTCTCCGGTAACAAACTAAGGAATTCAGATGAATTGGAGATCCACTCCCTTAGATTCATAGATGCCTTTCTAAAAATGTTCTTTGACTCGAAATAAATCCTGTGAGCTTCTTTCACAGTACCAGCTCCAAGTAGGACATTATCAACATAGATGTTCTCCCTAATCCGTGAAGCAACAGATGTGCCAATCTTCTTCAAATGATACTTGATTGTGCCTCCCAACAAAAAGGGACTACAAATAATTCCAAATGGAACTCGACAAAATCAGTAAACATCCAGATTTTCTTCAACCACTTCTAAGCTTTGTAAGTTCTTAAACTAGAGGAACCTTGTTACATCTCTGTCCATCTCCTGGATACCAACCTGCAAAAAGGCTTTCTCGATGTCAGCAAGCATGACAATTGGCTGGATCCTAAAACGAAGCAGGATACCACACAAGTCTGGTAATAACACTGGGCCTCTGTGAAGACACTCATTTAAACTCTTCTCTCCCCTCCTTGCTTTGGCTGAAGCATCATACACAATACGCAGTTTGGTTGTACTCTTAGCTGGTGTCATCACTGGATGATGAGGAAGATAATGGCATTGTTGACTTGTCCTTGTATCAGTAGTGACCTTCTCCATTATTCCTTGCTTAACTTGACTAGAAATAACTTTGTCATATTTCTCAAGTAGATTTCTATCCTTCTGAAAACGTCTTGCCAAAGATCTTAGTCTACCAACTGCAATATCCAAGTTTTCAGGAATATCCAAGTTCTCATATTTCCATGGCCACTGTA
Organism: Dysidea avara; assembly: GCF_963678975.1. Taxonomy (NCBI): domain Eukaryota; kingdom Metazoa; phylum Porifera; class Demospongiae; order Dictyoceratida; family Dysideidae; genus Dysidea; species Dysidea avara. Next base: position 46,847,966 of record NC_089272.1, read on the forward strand.
TCTGATACCTACCATCCTCAAAACAAATCGAGGAATTAAATCTTTCAAGAGCTTTATCATCATCAATTATGTCCAATGGATCACTGATTCCAATTGTTTCCAATCTCCAAAAGTCCTCAATACAAGTAACTGAATCATCAGAACATGAAACCATACTCATTTCAGGTAACATCTTATTAACCTCTGTCATCACAAGACAACTTGAAACATGTTGTTGACAACTTCTGATACTGTACTTTCCTGTAAGAATATATCCTATCTTTGAGGATATCAAAAACAATCCTGATGGAAGTGTCAACTTCTCAGTACCCAAGATGGCCCAAAAATAATCAGATCCTATTAAGAGGTCAACATTCACTGACTCTACATCCTTGGGAACAGTGTCAGCCATTTTCTCTGGAGAAATTGATAGCAAAACCTCTAGATCTGATGGTTGTATTGGGCCCCTTTGTATTAGGCCTGTAATCTTATTTATCACATTAGCATGAAGTGGTAAACAAGAATTGTTTTTAGTTATCACATTAAAGTGGACATCAAAGGTGTTTACCTGCTGAGGTGTCCTTGCAGCAAAGGTCGATACAGACAGCAACTCCTCACAATCACAAGTTAACTTCAACTTCTTAGCCAGCTGGTCAGTTATGAAGGTACGATGACTTGCACTATCTAACAAAACTTTTGCCATAATAGTTGCTGATCCATCTGCTGTCTGAATAGGAACAACTGCTGTCTGTAACAAGACTTTTTCTCCAGAAGCAATTAAAGTTTGATCAGTGCCTACACTTGCATTAAGAGTTTCAGTAGGCTTATCTTGACTCCCCTCTGTTACTACATTACCAACATCATGGTCAGGAACAACATTCTTTCTCACTTCACCATCACCAAATCTTTGTGGGCATATAGCTCGATTATGGTGTTGTTTTTTCCCACAATAATAACAACCATATCTCTGAGGTGATGAACAATCAGTAAATGTGTGTCCAACCTTAAAACAAAGAAAACAACGACCCTGAGTTATCAGTTTCCGCTTACGTTCAGCAAGTGTTTTAACTCTGTCACATTCATCATTAAAGTGGTCACCTCTGCAGAACACACAACTAGGACTTCTACCTCTTCTCTGTACATTAGTAGTAAAAGTGTCAACAGATGCCTGATTCAATAACTGCTTACCACCTTCGGACAAGGATTGACTCTCCTTTTGTCCTCCTTCATGTCTTACAGGTCGATAATCATAATTCCTTCCTTTGGCATTAGCCACTCTTCGATAAGCATTCTCTTGAACAATCACATATCGACTCAATAAATTTCTCAATAATTCCATTGTCCATTCTTCATCACATTGTTTTGTGCTTTTCAACTTTAAAATGACTTCCAAAGGGAACTTGCTCGAAATCTGGTAAACCAGCATCCTCTGATTGTCAACTGTCTCACCTTGTGACTCCAACTGTCTCAATATTCTCTCAATATTATTGTGAGTGTACTGAATGTCACTGAACTTGCACGAAGAGGTTGGAAGATTCTGTAATTTGGCATAAAGCACTTCAACTATTGATTCCTTACTTCCAAATCTCTCCTTTAAAAGTTTGAGTGCTACGTCATAGTTCTCATCAGTTACAGAGATGCCTGAAATTGCAACAGAGGCAGCACCTCAGAGAGTTCCTTTGAGATAACTGAACTTTGACACATTTGGTATCTTCTGCTTATGAATGGATGAATGAAAAATATCCCAAAATTCTGGCCACTTTAACAAATTTCCATCAAATATCGGTAAACATAACTTCGGAAGATGTACTGATAATTGTGGATTGTTTACTGTAAAGGTATCACCTGATGAAGAAGAGGTCAAGGTCGCAGCTTGTACTTCCCGTGTAGCTTGTACAGTTACATGGTCAATTATAGGTTGAAGGTTAGTTTGTGTTGAGGTGAGCATTTTCTGGTAGTTGGCTTGTTCTCTCTTCCTTGAGATTAATGTTACTCTTGCTTTCAATCTGGATATCACTTCATTGGCGGAAAACATGAGTTCAATAAATCCAGTTTCGCCATCTGTCGCTCGAGAATACTCTTTCTCTTCAGTAGCCTTCGTGTCACCTTTCGCTTCCTTAAGAACGTTTGACCAGTCTTTGTTGCATTTTTCTAGCAACGAAACGTTAGTCGTGAGCCTGTTCAGAAAATATTCTACTTCACTCTCGTATTCATCCAGTTCCTGTTCCTTGGGTTTATTCTCCAACAAATCGTTCGCTGACTCAATGTACTGCTGTAGACGGGCCTTAGCGGGTCCTATTATCTTCCTTATTGGTCCGGACATCGCCCAGAATCCTAGTCACAGCACCAACTGTAACGAAGACAGAAGGACGCCAAGGCTCAATGGTTTCGGAGGGATAACTCGCTTCGTTTTGGCTCACATAAGACTGGTCATAATTTAAACAGAGTGTACACTTTTATACATTAAATCACGTGCACATAATGATGACATCTTATAACAATAACACACATTACAAGTGTTCAAGTCCTGCTTACAATTTAGACAATCACTCCTCAGTCTCGACACCACCCTCGATTAATGGCTACCTTTGAATAGTAGCTGCATCCATTTTATACACTAAGCTAATAGACTAAGTAGGTGTGGCATCCAACCAAGTAAATATATATGGTACATAGGCTTTTGTGCTAATATAACTGATTTTGCTTGATGCTTTATCAGTTTCACATAATAATTTTGTAATTCTAAATAGTAAAGAAAATACCGCCACTTGGTGAAGTGTTGATACAGTGGTAAGATGTTATTATAGACTGAATAGTTCATAATATATTTATTCCCAAGTGAGGGCAGCCATTTTTCTATTATAAGACTAATACACTCAATGAAAGCACCTTGACTGCTCTATTTGAGCATTTAAATATGCTATTAAAGTAGTAAAGTATATCATTTTTTTGTTGTTGCAGTTTCAGCTAGGGATGTGTCAATTTTGCTAGCAAAAGGTTTGGTATAATGGGTGGGTAAAAGTAATGAGCAAAATGCTGGCATATTATGTGCATTTTTTGTGAAGTGGACATAAAACATGCACAAAAGATCGAGATACTCTAATAGAACAGTCACACATAATAATTTTATTGTCAACAATACATAGTTAAGTGTCATGGGAATAGCAAGTGGTGATCGAGATACCCTAATAGAACAGTCACATATGTTAAGTAGCTTCTTGCTATATGGTAAGGGCAAGTGTAGTAGATCAAGATACTCTAATAGAACAGTCATTTTAAGGTGAAATTGTAGCTTTTTACTTAGAAATGATCAATTATGACTGGATTTTAGAAAAAACAATCCAAATCGCACATTAGAAGGTTCGAGATAAATGGTTTTAAAGAATTCAAGCCAGCATAACTCTCCAAGGATAGCAAGCACGCATTTGAAATTTACACTAAACATGCATCAATCTGTTACCTTTCAGACCACTTCCAGTACTTGTAGCTGCTTGTAGAGCTTCCCACCAAATAAGATAGAAAATCTGAGCTGCTGGACAGGAAAAGTAGTATCACAAGTGCTCACAAAGGGGTGGAGGGTGGGGGGAGTGGCAGGGTGGACAAGGATTAGACCTCAAGATGGAGCCAGACCACAATTGGAGTCCAAAGACGAGATTACAGGGGTACGCCGGCTCCCTAGTGGTTGATATGTAACAAAATCCACAGAAAAAACGTCTGGCCAACATTATCAGGCTGTCCACCAGTAAACCACTGATTCTTGCCAAGCCAGGTCCTTCACAAGGCCTAAAACCGCCATTCGAGCTCTACACACCACCCAGAAAAGACATCTGTTGAAACCAGCCTTCAGTAGTTTGAGTGGTACTGAGTGTCATAACTACTAGTACGGTAATATAGCTATCTACTGGTGGTGTTAGTTTGATTTTGCCTGATGTGCAATTTGGTTGTAAAATCTGGTCACATATAAATATTATTTCTGGAGCATCACGTGAGATCACGTGACCTGCCAAGAATCCTGGAGCAATGGAAAGACGTCTGGTCAGTGTATGATGGCTGGCACTAGTAATGGAGTGATTCTAAAGTATCTTTTTGTGTGTCTGGCTCCTTAACAATCAGATGAGTGTTATATGTGACTGGATTTTGGAAAAACGCTCCAAATCGCACATTAGAAATTTCAAGATAAACAGTTTTAAAGAATTCAAGCCAGCATAACTCTCCAAGGATAGCAAGCACGCATATGAAATTTACACTAAAGATGCATCAATCTGTTACCTTTCAGACCACTTCCAGTACTTGTAGCTGCTTTCCCGCCAAATAAGATAGAAAATCTGAGCTGATGGATGAGCAAAGTAGTATCACGAGTGCTCACAAAGAGGTGGAGGGTGGGGGTGGTGGGGTAGGCAAGGTTTAGACCTCAAAATGAAGGCAGACCACAATTGGAGTCCAATGACGAGATTACAGGGCTATACTGGCTCCCTAGTGGTTGATATGTAGCAAAATCCACAGAAAAAAAGTCTGGCCAATATTATCAGGCTGTCCACCAGTAAACCACTGATTCTTGCCAAGCCAGGTCCTTCACAAGGCCCAAAACCGCCATTTGAGCTCTACACACCACCCAGAAAAGACGTCTGTTGAAACCAGCCTCAAATAGTTTGATGGTACTGGGTGCCACAACTACTAGTACGGTAATGTAGCTATCCACTGGTGGTGTTAGTTTGATTTTGCCTGATGTGCAATTTGGATTGGTTTTGTAAAATCTGGTCACAATTAACAAAGATTAATGCTCAGCAAAATATGGAGCATAATAGGTGAAAAATACTAGAATTGCTGGGAAGAAAAATAGGCGGAAAAAAGCAAAATAGACTCATCCCTAGTTTCAACACCACTACTTCAACCAGATTTCATTCTGAAGGCTTTTAACCAAATACGGAGTAGGTTTCAGCCCCCTATACCCCTTTTCCATTGTCTATTCTACATAAATGCTTATAAAGACAGCAAATTATTACAATATGTTTCACATACCTCTGATATACATGTGCCGACACTTGGCTCACAAACATCTAAAGAAAATACAATTTCAATATTTAAGGTGTGTATGATCATAGCAACAAACTATAGCTACACTGTACATAATTATGCACACATATGTATTTGAGCTGACATACTTTACAATGTATGATTATGTGTGCACATAACATAAAGAGTAATGGGAAACATAGAAGCTGTGAAATTAGTTAGCACTTTGATCTACAAAAAGTAGGGATTTTGTCAGACATTGTGTTTTTAGTATACAGCATTTTCAGTCAGATGCATAGCTACCATTTTAAATAGCCTTTTTCATGAGGATGGACATATCAGGGAATCTCCAATAAGGGCAGTGAAGGAGATGAGATACGTAGTTAAAACATTGTTTCCAAAATGTAATATGATGACATTAGAGTGAATCAGGCCACTAATAAGGGTTAAAAACCATCACAAAAGTCATTTTTTAACACTTCAGAGCCAGATCAAGCTATTTCCAGATTTCCATCAAGCTCACAGACTAGCAAAAGTAGATTGTTTAATTTTGAAAGATTGCTAACAGTGAAATTTAATATCATGTTCGTATACTGTATAAAACCCACTGTCATGGGAAATAAGAGAAGTTTTCCCAGTGTTGGTCATAATTATGCAATCATACGTAGCTTACAGTAATACAGCAGCAGCTTGTCCTCATTAACACCTACATACTACCACAGTTTTGTGGTATGTTCAGTTACTTCAACACAGGAATGGTAATTATCATACACTACTACCGTAGTGTATATGACTGACCATGGAGTTTGCATTTTCACACAAAAAAGATATTAACCAGCAACCAGCCCCACAATACCTTTATGCTGCCTTGACAGTACTGGTTAGGTACACGTACCTTCACTGCAACCCAAAATGCTTCCAATAGACTGCTATGAAATTTGTGGCTGAAGTTACGAAAAGGTACCTTTTCCATACATTTTGCATGCTAGCAAACAAATGATGGAACACTTGATTCTGTACACTGATTAACTTGCTGTTAGTTTCAACATAAAGCAGATACTTTAGCTACACTCATAGAAAATTTTAGTCAGTTACATGCAATGATAAAAAGTTATGATGCTTCAAAGTTCAAAAAAATGAGTCAAATTCTGTGTGTGAAAAAGGTACATTTTTGCAAATCCAGTCACATTATTATTCAATGGTATTTTCTGCTGACTAGGCCTGCACCGAATATTCCAGCATAACTTGGGTAGCCAAAGCATTGATCATAATGCCAGCATAATATGTGACCGGGCTTGCGAAAACAGGTCATGTGGGCACAAACTACACACCATCACACTACAGGTCATATCTCAGTTTTAGAGCAGAGTACTTGCATTCTGTTACTTGCAGCACAAAGCCAATTAAATGCCTACTACGAGCTAAAAATTACATTGCCATAGCATAATGGTATAAAACGTTATGAGTGATAGAAGTTTGACAAAGTAGGCAAAAACATGTGTCCACATGCCCTATTTTCGCAGGCCCAGTCACATATGCACAAATTTTGTGCATTGTTTGTCATAGAAGCTGTATATTTTGTATGATACAGAATGTGCAAACACAGTAAAGATTTACAGCTACTTGTGAAGTAAGGGTTAGATAAAGATCGATATACTCTAATAGAACAGTCACCGCATGTTGAAATATTTTAATAGAACATTCACAGATGCATTAGATACTGTAATAGAGCAATCAAGGCACAATTTTATAATAGCATATTTGGTAGGCCTGAGTCTATTACTGTATGTTTTTGAAATTGTGCTTTTGAGCATTGCTCCAAAATTTCCTCTATTATGCTCAAATTAAGCCCAATTATGTCCCATTATGCCCCAAACAAGCTCCTTGAAAATTGTATCTTGACTGTTCTATTAGGGAATTAATTCACCTGTGAATGTTTTATTAGGATATTTCAAAATGTACTGACTGTTCTATCAGAGTATATCAATCTTTAGCCACTCTTTTCTTCACAAGGACCTATAAATACTGTGTTTGCATGTTTTATTAGACTATACCATGCAATATTTGCAGAGTTTCGGCTTTTCTGATAACCAATGCACAACAAATTTCCTATTGTATTATGCTGGAATTATGCTTAATGTTTTTGCCTACTTATTATGGCTATTTAAAAAAATAAAAAATTTCAAAAGGAAGTAGGGTTTATATACATATACACTACAAAAAGTAAGGAAACAAGCTCAAAATGTTACAGCTGAAATGAGAAATGATCCAACAGTAAAAAGTAAGGAAACAAGATTAGACGACTACTTGCTAAAATGAGACACACTTTAATGCCTACTTTTGGCTAGCATCTTTAAATGAAACCATCAAATTAGCCAAAAGCAGGGATTAAAGTGTGTCTTATTTTAGCAAGAGTCATCCAATCTTGTTTCCTTACTTTTTACTGCTCGATCATTTCTCATTTTAGCTCTAACATTTTGAGCTTGTTTCCTTACCTTTTGTAGCGTGTGTATCAACTCCTACTTTTTTTTGAAATTTTTAATTTTTTAAATAGCTAGTTTGTTTACTTTTTTGTCTAGCTAGCTAGCTATATTATACTCTTTTTGTTTTCACATAGTATAAATATCACTTGAAGCAGCTATCTTTACTTTCGTACGCAATAAGCGCCTCTAAAAGTAATTATCGTCTTGTCTTTTTATGCTATTACAGCAACTGTTTAAGGCTTCAGCTATATTTCTAATGGCCTAAAATTTTAATGTTGATGATTTACAGTAAAACATTGCTGGAGAGTCCACCATTATAAGAGTGGAACTCTCGCTTTTCGAAAGTCTGGATCCCGAAATGGATTCGCCCCTCAAAGACATTATTAGCTAGCTACCTCACAAAAAGCCAAACTGGTAATTAAGATTATATAAAAAATGACTGCCCTGTGTTAACAAATGCTAGAGACAACTCCTCGGGTACTACACCCATTCACCCTCATCTTATGCATCGAACGTTACACACACTTTGTTAAAATCACATGTTTGGGTTGTGGCACGCGCTGCAACTATTAAGTGCCGCAACTATTAATTATCCTTGGAGAAGAACGAAGAAGCGGATAAATAATGAAACCAAACAGCATGGTGCAGTGGACAGAATGTAATTGGAACAACAGATTCATGAATCCGCCTTGACTGTCTGAAATTTCTGGAGCTGTACACCTAGCACTACCAGGTCTTACAGCAGGCAGGCTGGCAGATGAAATGTAGGTGAATTTCAAAAATTTTAAAACTCACTACATTGAAACATTCAACTTTTTGTTTCGTTTACCCTAGGTACAGCATCATTATAACAGTACTAATGCATTCCAGGTGGTTTTTTCAAGTAAAACTTATTGCAAGGCCATTTTTAAGGTGCAAAAATCCATGAAACTATATGATTTCTTACCAACCCTACTATACAGTATGATATACTATCGTACTGTATGATATACCCAACATTATGCTGGTATAATTAGTACAGTCCTAATATTTGGAGCATAATGGTGGGCATCATTGGAGCAAAATTTGGAGCATTGCTCAAAAGCATAATAGACAATTTCAAAAACATGATAGACTCAGGCCTACTGCTAACTGACTAAAGAGAACAATATATTTACTAATGCTTTCAGACAAGGGTAGTTACCTCGATATGGCTACAGGCTTGATATTCACATTAGACATTGTTTCAGCCCAACAAGTGCTTTTTGTATGCTGGACTTTCTTTTGACCTCATTTGTGTCCCATTTCTTTCACTGAAAGAATTAATCATGATAGCAGAAAAACCCTACAGTTGTGCAAAGAGTTTGTATATTGCATGTAGGAATGAACTTACATTGTCTACCATGTTTAAACAGAAATACTGTACAACGTAATAGTTTGACGGGGAAAAACTTTAATGAACTCTATATCTCTTGAATATTAACGAGGAAAATATTGACAAATGTCCTGCACCAGAAGTATTCTAATTAACTAGTTATGTGAACCTTGACGAGGAAAATTTTGATGAATGGCAAGTATTTCGTCAAATTCATCAAAAATTTCCTGTCAAATTTTTACGCTGTACGGTAGTCCATTACTTTCTGTAGTGTGACTGGATTGATTACAGTGGCAATTCTCATACTGTCCTGCATTGTGTAATGGAGTGTCCTTAGTTTAAAACAAAGCAAAATGGCTACTTCACTTTTCATTACTTAATAGTTTGGGCACACATTCAGGCATACAATTAATTTTATGATTTATAATTACATCTGGTACAATTGTTACCATGGTACACATTGTGGTACACATTGTCTGGTACCGTCTTCTTTTGATGCGGTACACATGGGCTCACCGGTCATAGTTAAACATGTAAAAGAAAAAAAACTAGGAAATTTAACCTTTCTGTGATGTTCCTAATGGAATTTGATTTCAATGCTGAAATTTGATTGGCTGAAAATGTGGTCTCTAAATCCCATAAATCCATGATAGTGTCCTATAGAGACCACAATCTGAGGTGATACAAATTATGACAAATATGCAACTATGCTGGCAGTACAAATGGATAATAATTAACAGCCACGCTAGATTAGAGAGAGAGGTGTAATGTTTCTACTAATATGTAGTACATTAAACTTCTTGTTTATAAGCAGCTGTCAAGGTGCAATTTTGAGTTGTAGTCTTAATTAACTAGGCATGATAGTACAGGGCTCTAGAAACTTTAAGGTGTAATAGCACCCTAGCTTCACTCAAGTGCTACTAAATTCCGTAGAATCCTTTGTTTCAAAGTCTAATTTTTCTTGTAGGTACATTTTATCACATTTACAAACATTGGAAAAATATATGTATGTACATTGTACACATATACTGTATTTACCATGATCTACTCGGAATATCCACATTCCTGGAATGCCAACATTAGTTGTCTGAGTAATATTGATAATGCTAGGAGTTAATGATCCAGGAATAGTAATGAAATTTTCACCATCACCAGCATTAATTCCTGCAAGAGCTTCAGTTCCACCAAGTCCATCATCTCCACCAGAAAAATCACCAGTAGTCCATTGTATTCTCCCATCAGCATATAGGAATACTACGAATGACTCAACTCCACTAGTGGCTAGTATACACTGGAAAGTGTTGGTCTATAGTAAGATTATAAAGATGTATGCCTGTAAAATGAATGAACTACGGCATATGTCTCTAGGAAAACACTTATTTTCAAGTATCAAGAAACACCCGATAAAGTGCTCCAGCCCACCTATGGTTAATTTAAAAGTTACTGTATTTCACTGCTTGAAGTGTCTTAGTTTACTACAGTGGTATATCCCCAGTATATGGAACAGTTAATTGTTTGCTATTTTAGTAGTTTTTCAGTAAACCCGCATTCACTGATGTTTTACTGAGAGTTTAAAATGTAGTAAAATAATTATGTTCCATATACTTAAGTTTACTGACACTTTACTATCAGTATAACTACAGTAAGGCATCTTAACAAATTAGTAAACTAAGAACCTTCAAGCAGTGTTTGTACCAGACGTTTACATGCTTTACACCACAGTAGTTGCTTACCTTCTGCTGTCTGCTAGTTTAGATATTGCTTGTAGGGTTGACTGTATAGTTAAAATAGGGGGACAAAGAGTTGTTTTCAAAAGAAAAGTAGAATGTGTAGAGGTAAACTAGGTTAAACTGTGGGTCTTTCAGGTATCAAAAAGCTGGCTATAATAAAAAGAAATTACAGCACATCTCTTTATCCCACAACAACAAGCTGTACCGCCATCCCCAGATTGGCTAGACCTCCATCAGGGCCCCAGACAACTTGTGTGGTTTGCCATCGGGCTGCAATAGTGTATTCATGTAGCTTCGGAAAAGGCGGATATGGTTGGACATGGACACGGACGCGGACACTGACACGGATATTTTTAAAATACACTTTTACATTTACAAAACAGTTATTTTTCATACCTAACGCCAGCAGCATTCGCTTCCAGACCCAGGTGTCAATCTTGTCATAGCGCTTATCCACTTATAAGGGCATGTGCGAAGGATAGACTAGCACTCTAAAGACAACATAGTGTTCTATACATGTTCTAGAAATCTAATTCAAAGTCTTACCTCTGAGCACTACATACATATATGTGTACTGCCTATATGCACAGTAAACCCTGTTTGTAAGCAGTTCATGAATTAAACAAAAGCTCAGAAGCCTTTGTGTATTGTTTCAGTTACACTCTATTCAAACAGTATGGTAGGACTGCTTAATTAGAGATCATGCCTAAAGTGACACGTGCCACCTAAAACACCACCTTTAAAAGTCACCCTAGAGACATCTTATGTGACAGAGTCACCTTTACAGAATATGTTCAACTAAGATCAAATATAAATACAGCATTTAAAACAAGAAACAGATACATGCGGCTGGATATAAGAATTTTTATAAGGAAACTTGAATTTTGGTCTGCCTGCCACCACAGTCACAAGGCTGGAGGCCAAACGTAATAGTGCACGGCCATTGTTTTATGCCTCAATAACAGACTCACCAGTGGCATATGCCTTTTAGCGTGTGTGCTTTCTGCACCTTGTTTTTCCTTTTATCTTCAATCAGACTGGTTGTCTTCTTCATGCAACAAAACCTTGTTAATGTTCTGTATCAACACTTTAGTCACCACAAACAAAATTATTTAAATCACTTATGCTACTGAAAAATATATGTAATGTACACCTGGTAGGTACATGTAACTTCATGATAGGTTTGAGACCATGCTCATTAATGATCTTGGTTGACTGATAACAATTGAGCACAGAGATCACACGTCTTAGCAATCTATTTACTCAGTGGGTTACATTTCAACAGTAAAATCAGTATAGAACACCTGTGATCATATATTCAATGTAAAATCACTATTGAACATAAGCTACCCCATATGTGAATGGGTCTGGGAAAAGCGGTCTCCTGGCCCATGCCAGCTAGCAGATTTATTCACCATGAATGCAAAGCTACAGGGTAGGTGGAAAAGGGATCCGGATACAGTCGGATGCGGACACGGATGCAGACATTTTCAAAAAACGCTTTTACATTTCTATAAGAGTTATTTTCATACCTATCGTTGTTTTTGCAGCAGTCTTCGCTTCCAGACCTGGGCATCGATCTTGTCATAGTGTTTAACCATTTCTAATTGCAAGTGTGAAGGACTAGACCAGCACTCGGCAGAATGCCGAAGACCATAATTATAGTGATGTATACTGTACATGCTCTAAAGTCTAATACAGAGTTATATAATTGTAGAAATTAGCTTGTATGCCCCATGCAACTTAGCTTAGCAGGCCAAATTCACGATCTTATGCCTTTTAGTATGAACTGCTGTATAGTATAATACAACCATTCAAAATGCTAACACAACCCAAACCATGTACACCTGTAGCTGGAAAACAATTTTCCTAGTGATGAAAAAATTAAGAATACAACTGGCAAAGTTACTGTACTAATCTGTTCACTGCTGGATGAATTTTTGTGCAGTAATGACAACATTCACAGCAAAAACAGTGTCCCAATACTACATATTCTAACCCCGTCTTTATTCAGTATTGGAACAACTATTTTTAAAAACTCCCTGTAACAAGACAAAACAAACCTCAAATCTATAAATGACTCTAGTGTTATTCACTATTTGGGGCTGTGGTCTATTTTTGTTTGAACCTAGGTAGAATTTTTGGACTATTAGTTCCAACACCATAACATAGATGGAATAAATACAGTTAGTATTTGCGTATGAATTATGCTGTGATTAAAGCTATGCATCTGCAAGTGATGTTATAATCAAAGCAATCAAATCCATGACATTTCCAAGTGACAGAGAATATGAAAACATAGTTGCTGTACTAAGTTAGCCATTATTGAATGAGTTGTCATCTATAGCTTGCTACTTGGAATATAGAACGAAAGAAGAGAAACTACAGGTATCACTAATACAACTACTTTTTACTGCATAGCCATGATACTATAGACTAACAGTAGCATTCTTTACCTTGTATTAAATCTATAACAAAGGGAGATGGCTGAAAAACAAATTTTTAGTGTAGTAATTTGTACTGGTGAATCAAGTCACACAGAGATTCAGTTATACAGCAGATTTATAGGAGAACCCAGACATAGTAATCATGAACCAATCAAATTGTCTGACGATAGTTTAAAGGAACACAACTTCACTTATGGCTACAGTGTATAATAGCATTCTATGTTTAACCCACAACTATGTTTAACACAATAAAACGAGTTCATAATGGCACTTTAAAAATTATTTGAATATGGCGAAACTGCAATGCATTGCAAAAATAACATACCGTCTACTTAAAATCAATACCATTACACATATACTTACTTTATCAGTGTGCCGATAATAGTAACCAACACTATCCCATGTAGCTATGAACATATTTGTAATGGTTAAATTCTGTGACATAGGATAAGCTGCTCTTATTTCACTGGTTGCTCTAGCAAGGAGAATAGGATCAGTTGTCTGACGATAGTAAATATTTCCAGTTCCTCTGGTGTCAACATCAGCCCAGTATGGCGCAATGATCTTATAAGTTCCAGTCAGTGGTAATGAACGTGGAGTTGAAGTCGTATATCTTCCTCCAAGACTAATAACTCCATTAGCATTTACCTGCATGTACATACAATACACAGTTACAGTACTACACACATTTGTAAATATTAGGACTTAGTACGGACTTGACTATAGGGAGATCCAACATAAGTACAATGAATAATGCTAACCATCCCCAAATTTTGGAATACCAATTTTGCACCATCATGTAAGATGGGTTTGCTGTATTTGCCAATGGATGGTTAGTGTTATAGTCATTATATTGAACAGATGTTTGTATGTAAAGTAGGCACCAAATTTTAATATTATGGGTGGCTTTCTTTGAGCAAACCTGCCAAGTAATTCTCTTTCAAAATTATATATTGCAACTTTACGCTTTAGCAAGATGCTAAAAGTTTAGCTTACTATAACAAATGTAGTAACCCCCAAAAAGACAGAGTGAAAAACAGTTGTGAAATCAATGGTTGTAGTCAAGAAATGGCTACAATGATGTAAATGACAATCATTTTAACAATAATGGTGTAATCGTTATACTTAAGTTGTAAGTATTGAATGTTCTATTACAGTGACTGCTCTTTTAGAGTATCTCAGTCATTTATTTTACACATGCTTAGCTTTTGCACCATTTAAGTAGGATTACCCTGAAGTTTGGTGCACAACCCAAATACCACCTTTTAAAATCCTCCTAGAGACATTTTACATAATGAAAATCACCTTTACGGAATAGTATTAGTCCATATATAAAACAGCATTAAATATAACAAAACACTTACAGGTGGTGGGATATAGAATTTTTTTAAAAATTACCGCAACTTGAATTTTAGTCTCACTGCCTCAATGCCTGCCTCACTGACCACAGTCGCAAGGCTAGAGGCCAAACGAAGCAGTGCACGACCACCATTGGACACCACAATAACAAACTCACCAGTGGGATGTGCCTTTTGGAGCTCCGACGAGTGTAGGCACTCTGCACCTTAATTGTCTTATCTTTAATCTTCAATAAGGCTGCTTGTATTCTTCCTCATACAATGAAACCATATCGAGGCGTTAATTTTCCAAAGCATACCGTATGACAACAAATATTGGCGAAACTAATATTTGGCAATTTGCTATAAAATTGCAGTTGGCGAATTTTTAATTTGGTGAAATGCTCTCACTAAAAAAATTGGTGAATGGCATAATTTATTTATTTATTTATTTATTTATTGCTTTATGGTGTAAACACACCAAAGGTCTGTTGGTAACATGTACCAACAGCCGCGAAAGTACATTACATTACATTACTTATTTACCTACCTACTTACTTACTTATATACACACATACATACAGATTCTACAGGTTTGAGGTGGGTGGACGTGACTGGTGGCATCTTGAGCAAGGACAGAGATAGTGCAATGAGCAATTGTTGTTATCTTCAAAGTTAGTTATAAAATGATCCCAGAGAAAAGTTTTTAGTTTTGATTTTAGCAGAGGAAACGTTAGATCCAAGTTAAGGATAGGCAGGGCATTCCAGAGAGTTGGTAATCTATGGAAATAAGAATGTCTAGATACGTTATTTAAATGATGAGGGATGATCAATTTGTTGCTGGTGCCGGATCTAGTATTAGCTGAGCTGAAGTTGATATGATCATGAATATTGAACTGTTTAGATTGTACCTTGATTGATTTGATTGCAAATAATATATCTTGTAACTCGAACAGGTACATCAGAGGAAGGATCCTTAGTTTTACTAGACGGGTTTTGTAACTACTGGTGTAATCATTTAATAGATACTTAGTGGCACGGCGCTGGATTTACTCGAGAGTTAAAATGTCTTTCATCAGGTGTGGACGCCATAGTTGGGTGCAATAGAGCAGCTGAGATCGAACCATTGAAATATATAATGTGACCAATGTAGAAGTAGAATGGGTAGAAGCAATAGTACGACGTATTAGTCCCAATACCTTGTATGCACGAGCAGAGATTGATTTGTAGTGTTTGTCCCAACTTAGATTCTCAGATAATATGAGCCCTAAGTCCTTGTGTGAGTCATTATGTGGTATAGTAATATCCGAAATGGTGTAAGTGGTTTCAAACTTGCATTTAAATGATAAATGTACGAATTTTTTTAGATTAAAATTCAGATCTGTCTCTCTGGACCAAGTAAATAAAGTGATGATATCTTCTTGCAGAGCGATGTAGTCAGATGTAGTACAGATGTGCATGAAACACTTGGTATCATCGGCAAATTTTAGGAGTTGGCTTTGGTGTATATATGATGTCATGTCATTTATATAAATTAGAAATAGCACGGGGCCAAGTATGCTGCCCTGGGGCACACCTGAGAGAACTGGCAATAAATCGGAGTAACAGTTGTTAATGCAAACACGTTGATATCGATCAGTCAGATATTCCCTGAACCAAGCCCAGAGTGTACCAGTTATTCCAGCAGACCAAAGCTTGTTGAGCAAGATGGCATGAGATACGGTATCGAAGGCTTTACTGATATCGAAGTACACCACATCAGTTTGTGAGGGGCTGTTAATTATGTAGTCTAGGAAAATTAGCATTTGTTGTAAGGTTGAACAGTTTTTAGTGAAACCAAACTGAGAACAACTAATATATTTACTAATGTGAGTGATTATTTTGTTGTAGATTAGTCTTTCAAGAACTTTAGATGTGTTGGATAGGAGCGAGATGGGATGATAATTTCTTACAGAACAATGGTCACCAGCTTTGAAGATAGGTATTACTTTGTGAATTTTCCAGCTAGAAGGTAAGGTGGCATGACGTAGTGACATGGAAAACAGATGATGTAGTGGCTCACACAGAGGTCCAGCACAGCTGTGAAGTACTTTAGGAGCAATTCTGTCAATGCCGCAAGATTTCTCAACATCTAATGAAATGAGAGCTTCAAAAACATCAGTGACAGTAATAGTTATGGAGTTTAAGGATTCATGTGTGGCTGGGTAATTGTCATGGTTTGCTGGTGAAGATGAATTGTGAAAAACAGAGTGGAAGTATTAATTAAACAAATTGGCCTTGCTGGAGTCAGTGCTAGCAGATGAAGAGTCAAAGTTCATGATAGGAGGATTAGTATTAGACTTAGTGATAGATTTTAGATATTTAAATATTTTGTTGTTGTTAGTTGGGGCAAAATTGTTTATGAGGTGAAATTCATAGTTCTGTTTGGCTGCTTTTATTTTGTCTTGAAGAGAGTTCTCAAGGGAGACAATGATATGGGAAATGTGATATGTTGGGTGCCGCTTATTTCTACGTCGAAGAGTTCTGAGACGTTTGATGCAGTGCCTTATTTCTGAATTGAACCATATGGGGTGTCGGTCTGAATGAACTTTATTTACAGGAATGAACAGTTCCATGGCTGTAATTATCTGATATTCAACAATGTGCCATATATACTCAACGTCATCACTTGAATAGCATGATGTAAAGTCAGAGCAACATAGGTAGTCATGTAAACCTTGGTAGTCACCTTTGGAATAACCAAATGTAAAGTAAGTGGTTGGCTTAGAAAACATTGTAGTACTTGTAGACAGTGAAAAGGTAATGTTGAAGTGATCAGATGGTAGTAGTGGAGTTGAATGGACTTGTAAATTGGAAATATTGTCATCTAAATTAGTAAGAACCAGGTCTAGTATGTTGCCATGATTATGGGTAGGTATGTTGATGAACTGACTTAAACCAGTCTGGAAAACCAGATCACAAAACTGATTGGAAGGAAGAGAATGACTTGACAATGAGTCCCAGTCTATGTCTGGAAAGTTAAAATCACCAAGAATGATTAATTGATCAGACGCATTAGATAAATTTGAAAGAAAATCGAACAGGGTTTCATAATAAGTAGCAGTACTGTTGGGGGGTACGTAAACTGTGCAAACGGTGACAGGATTAGGTAGATTCAGTATGACACATACGGCTTCCAAGTTTACAGGTGAAGTTAATTTCTGGGAGGAGATTTTGTCGTTGACTGCAATGAGGACCCCACCACCACGAGATTGACGATCGTGACGAAACAGGGTATAATTGGAGGGTAGAATTTCATTATCAAATATGCTATCGGAAAGCCAAGTTTCTGTTAAGCCAATTATATCAAACCATTTAGAGTAAGCTACAGATTGGAATTTCTGGAGTTTATTTACTATACTTCCGGAATTGGTATAGAAAAAAGAGAGTCATTGAGAGGTAGGTGTGACAACTTCCATTGTAGAATTACTATTAAAAGTGTTTGATGCTTCAGATCTAGATTTAGGTACAAAGGTTGAATCAGCTAGTTCACCATGTATTTGGTTTTTAACGTAAATTTTAGTGCCACAAATTTTAATGTGTTTTTTATCGGTTCCTGAACTAATCAGGCTCCAACGTTCCTTTAATAGTAGTTGCTCTCTCAGCTTTTCTTCTTTGCTCATATCCGGTTTGACTTGTGTGCCTTCGGGGATTTTGGATCTATTGTAAAGGATAGTATTTACATCAAAAGCACGAGATAATTTCACAAGTAGAGGTCTTGGCTTTGTTCTAGTTGAATCGAACTTTCCCAGTCGGAATCAGTCTCTAATAGACTGTTCAGTGATGTCATTATTTGCTTCCTTCAAAATGTGGACACAACAATCGATATCTGACTTAGTGCGGGGATTCTCTTTGATACCATAAACCACGACATTGAATTTGCGATCTATGGGATTGTCAGGCACAGCTACATGTTTGTTGTTTGGTGAAGGAGTAGACTGTGATTTGCTGGTAGAAGATTCTGAAGTGATCAGTTGTGGCTCTGGAATGATATGTTGAGTGATACCAACAATTTCCTTGGGTTGGGGACTTTCAGCTTTCAAGTCTGTGACTTCTTTTTTGAGGCTATCTATGGCGGATGTAAGCTCATGTAGTTGCTGCTCTTGAATGGCTAGGCGACAGTGGGGACAGTAGAATGGATCATCTCCATCTTGGTAGACTTTATAAAGTGTTTGTGAGAGACCGGCACACTGCCTGTGAATCCAGGCGTTGCAAGTACTTTCACAGTATATGGCTTCTTGTCCTTCTGCATCTTTTGTGGCATCTATGATAGGGTCCAAACAGATTGGACAGATCGTTGCATCAGAATCGCCAGGTGAGTTTGGCGGTGGTCGCTTTCTCTTGGAACGTGGGGTTGTTGACATTTTGCCGCCTCAATCTAAATAAAGAACACCATGAAGAAAAAAAACGAACCTGAAATCACAGTGACTAGCCTTAGGTGGTACCGTTATTAATAACATGCCACGGTACAACAGCGTCTCAACGTAGTGGCGGAGAACACGAGAGGAAACAGTCCTGAGCAAAAACAGCATAAACGTTTCCCACAATCGAAACAGATATCTATAAGTATGATGACTCGCTTTGACGCCGTATTGTACTGTTCCAATTTCTTTCGTAGCCGCACCCACTTTCAGGATTATTTGCTGTATGTAGGCATACTCGCCCAATTATCAATGGCTGCACACGAATTCATGTCTGCAAGCTTACGTAGAGCTACGCCCACTAATCATGTATGAGTTCTGGTTCTAGTCTAGTCAGTAAGCCACACCCATTTGCATGCATGGAACCACGCTAATTTACCAGTTTCAGCAGTATTCACGAAGATTTGTAAAAAAAACCTACTTCAACAACTGCTTGGCCCAAGGTTTATTTGTATCTGTTTAATGTGTTCCTTTATGTGAAAAAATTATCAACGAGTTTAAAAATATATATATATTGGCGAAATTTAAATTTGGCGGATTAGTGACGAATTGCCAATTTGCCAAATTTAGTTCACCGTCAAATTTAATTGATATACGGTATTTCAGAAGTGCTTCAGTCCTGGAGTTACTATAAGAGATATACTAGCTAAATGCAATTGGGACCCCGTTTGCGATAGGTTCGCAACCATACCCATCAATTAAAGATCTAGGTGAACTATAGTCTGTTCGCATTCACCTAAGCCCCCATTTCTTGTTAATAATTCTCGTTGTAAGGGACAGTAGCTCAAACATTTAGTAGTACTGTGAAGCCCTTCAAATGCAGAAACTGTTTATCAAAAAGTTATTTGATATGGACAAGAACAAGTGAGTTATGAGGCTTTAAAAATATCCCATACATTTAGTATGGACGATTCAAGCGCACAAACATGTTTTGTTCCAGTACAAAACCAGTGGGAGTGAACACACGTTCATCTCTTTGATATTACTATATTTGATGGGGGCTCAGGTGAACGCGTACCGACTATAATAGTGATAGAGTATGGAGACCACACCTCTTAACAATCTATAGCTGTTTACTTAACAGTAAACAAGATGACCTCACCCCTTATTGGTAGGGTCCGCAATCCGAAAAATCAACTTTCACAAATCAATCCCCCTACCATTGCGGGATGTTCATTGTAGTATCCCATTGCTAGATCCACCATGAAACCGGAGGCACGATTGTTGTCTTCACAGAACTATCGATTTTAGTATTTCATGGGATGCAAAAATTATTTTTTAAATTTCGTGCTCCACACAAACAACAGGATAGAACCTGCTGCTTAGCTAGGTATTATCTAGAGTTAATGTAGTTAAAAAGTACGCACAGTAATACGCAAATGATTCACTGGGTTACCGGCACAGGGTTGCTTTCTCTCAAAAAGCAGAAAACAAAATACGAATTTTCAAATTCAAACTGCCCTACCAGCCAAGACAAGAAAAGCCAACTCTTCCTCATAGTGATGTGATAAGGTTGGATGCATAGTCTGTCTATGCTGTTAGTCTGGAAAGGATCTGAGACTTCTCACCATCTGGGTGAAGAACGTCAAAATTTTCGTGCATCATTTCAAGGGATTCTCTCAATGGTACCAAAGTGCTTTCCAGTACTTCTGATGCCACACTGGTCACTTAATTTTGATTAGAATGATGATAAAAGATGGTTCAAAACGTTTGGTAGTAGTAGTAGTTGGTATTTCTGTGATTTCATATGATGCAGTATACCAGCAGCTCACCAGGAGCTCCACCCAGCTCGAATCAAAAATGAAAGATTTTGTGCATTTTTCGGTTTGTTTTGGGATGTTTTGCAGCATAATGGTGATGTAGGGTGATCTAGTGAAGATTTGAAGCTGCTGTGGAGCGTGAGAGGTGAAGTCAATTTTGGACGATTTTGCTGCCTCCCTTGATGCATAGCTTAGAGCGAGACGTGGAAGCTGTGGATGAAACAATAATTGACAACCGCTATTATCAGACGTTCAGGGACATCTTTTGCCATAGTTTTAGTCTATAATTGATGATTGTTGAGGCTGCAGAAGCGCTGGAAATGGCCAGAAAGCGCGACACGATTCTTTGATGCTGCAGAAAATTTTGACGCTCGTCATCCAGATGGTGAGAAGTCTCAGATCTTTTCCAAACTAACAGCATAGACGGACTATGCACCCAACCGTATCGAAGCACTATGAGGAATAGTTGGCTTCTCTTGCCCTGGGTGGTAGGGCAGTTTGAATTCGAAACTTCGTATTTCTTTGTCTGTTTTTTTCAAAGAAAGCAACCCTGTGCCGGGCACCCAGCAAATCATTTACTTATTTCTGTGCGTAGTTTTCAACTACAACAACTCTGGATACAATGTGGCTAAGTAGCAAGTTTCATCCGGTCCTTTGTGTGGAGCACGAAATTTTAAAAATAAATCTTGCATCTTGTGAGATACTGAAAATGATATTTCTGTGAAGACAACAATCGTGCCTCCGGTTTCATGGTGGATCAAGCAATGGGATACTACAATGAACATCCCACAATGGTAGGGGGATTGATTTGTAGAAGTTGATTTTTCGGATTGCGGACCCTATTATTGGTCTAGCTAGCTGCACACCTCTTGGCTGACTCGAGATATACTCTAATACAACAGGCATTTTAATACAACAGTCATGCATGTATGATATTCTAATAGAACAGTCACAAGTTGCATTGTAACTAGCTGTGTTACAACAAAAAAACAAAAAAAAAACTAAATGAACTAGTATTTTAAATATATATTATTGTTGATTTAAAAATGAAGTAGGGATTTTTGCAATAAAAAATAGTGAAACAAGAGATGAATGATGGCGTTACAGCATAGCCCAGTGGAAAAGTCCTTACTTTGGCACATTTTGCTCAATGCCAAAGTAGGGACTTTCATAATGAGCTATCCTGTAATACGATTATTTATCTCTTGTTTCACTACTTTTATTGCAAAGATCCCTACTTCATTTTTAAATCAACAATTTTTTTTAAATACCAGTAACTCTGTAGCTGTCACTCTGATCCACTTTCAACCACAAGTTATGTTGGATAAACTATCCACACATTGATTTTCAGCTCACTGCCATAAGTGGTTTGTCTTGTTTTTACAAATCTGAATTGCACTACCAATTCTTGGTTTCCGTATTATAAACACTGTGGATGTTACTTCAATTGATTTCAAACAACAAAAGGTTTAAGCTGCAGTGGTTAACCTATTCTCATATTGATTTTCAATTCAGTCATATACAGTAAGTGGCTTGATCTGTAGCAATGACAACAAATTTAATTGATTCTATACATCAATAAGTGCTAATACTGCAACTCTGTAACTGTTAATATGGTATTCAAATGACATCCAATTGGTCCTTGGACTAGCCTATCAACCTTCTTAGTGTATTGATTTGCTGAGTGTGCAAAAAGAAGGAGAAAATGAAGGGAAAATAAGTCAAAATTTGAGGGGCTCATATATTAGGAATGCTTGACACACTATTATTACATGTATGTATGTAAATTTACAGGCCATTTCCACAACAAAATTGTTTCATTTTGTAAAGATACCACAGAGTTACACTTGTGAGAAAATTGAATTATTGCTCTTCCTCTTAATACACACTGGTAAGGAAAGTACAGGATATATAATTACAATAAATGCGTGTGACTCAACGTACGTATACTTGACGGGTGGCTGCACCATAGAAAACAAAGTCTTCAGATAACAAAACAGATGAATACCCTGAAGAAGTTTTTAGTAAAGTGATGTCATTGCTTTCAGGTCCAAATTGATATAGCTACATGGAAAAGAAAGGACACATTCACACGTACGTAATAAACTTTCTTAAAGCTTTCTTAAACAAGATAACGCAAATCATCTATACTTGTACAAACCAACACACTTTTTGACTCTTTTCACAGAATTGTCCAAAAAACATTTCACTGCAGGTACAAAAGTATGTTGCCTGGTTGTTGGTGTTGACTACACTACAGTTGCCACCGTTAATGCATGGAGAAGGTTGGCAAGGCACTGTAAATACACAACACAATAAGTATAGGTTTTTAAAAATTGTTTAACATACCTGTAGGCACTGCAAGTTCAAAGACACCCTGACCATAGAGATTAACAGCAGCTACAAACACAACAACACTGTTAAAGTAGGCTAGTAATGTTGTGTTTTGATTAGCTGGAACATGATGATAAAATTTCCCACTAGAGTTGACTCTCTGTACAATGTACTGGTAAATGATTCCATTAGGAACAACTGGAGGTGTCCATGTGACATTGATGATTCCATCAACTAGTGTTAGTACTGCATCTTGAACTGGTGAAGGAGCTAGAGAATAGTGTACACAATAAGACATTATACATAACAGATTTCAGCATACGTTGTGATGGTAGGTCTGTAACTAGATCAAGTTTCATTCCAGCAGGAAGTGCATATGTATCAGTCCCACTAGATCCATATATGATAGCTCCAAATTTAACAACACCTTCTAAAAAGGTTAGTGTATGTCTACCAGAAGGTAGTTGTAATACTCCATAATAATATGCACTTTCATTTAGAATAAATACCTCCCAGCTGACAGTTGCAGGATTATCATCAAGTAATATGGGAATAATATTAGGATTAGATCCCACAACAGTTAACACAACATAACTATTGTTGGTATTCATTACATAGTAATCTTCAAACTGGTCTATTGCTGGTATGATAGTCATGAAGGTGTCTAATGGTGACTGACTGCTATCTTTGAATTGTATGATCAGAATATTCTCATCAGAGTTAACTATGCAGTGATGATGAGTAATGGATAAAACAAGGTGTTGTCTAAAGCCAAGATGGTAGTTGTTACTCTCATAGTTGATTCCATCACTAGTACAGTTAATTGACACACTAGCACCAATATCAGATGATATCAACTTGAACATGTTTCCTATCAACCCAATGACAGTGGTGTGTAATATGAAACTGTTCCCCCATGAATTGAATGGAGGTATTTGCTCAGTGAGAACTGAACAATTGTCAGTACTACCTGTAGCACAATAGTGACCAGAATAAAATGATATTGCTTTATTAGCAGTTACCCTAGAACCAGTAAGATCTTCACTACTGGTAATCATCACTGACTCTCCAACATCTAGTGTTGTAATGTACTCCTCTCCCTTTTGGACTGCATATTTATTAACTTCAATACCAATATTTGGAGCTATTCTAACTTCTGTACTATTGGTTAAGGCAATTATTTGGATAATAGTCTGATCATTTGAATGTAGCTGCTGTAAATGATCACCCACAAAATCAACAGATGCTGCATAGTACACAAAAGAATGGCTTGCAAATGGATTCATCATCAGTATAAGACTGTAGTCACTTGGCATTCTCCCAGTAAGAGACAACACTGCAGTGGCCACTACCCGGCCTATAGATGCTAAATAGATTCTATCACCACTATGGGCTCTTGTGACACTGCTTCCAACTAAACTAGGACCAAAGCAACTTGTACATCCATACAGATGGCAAACTGGAGTAGTGAAATTGTACAACGAGGTGATTTGTAGCAGTACATTAATTCTGCTGTCAAATTTGATTCCTCCAAATGCTACAAGATCTCGGTTTTTCGCTAAATCCAACGAGTAGCTTTAAATTTTACAGGAGTGTGCACCATAAATAATTACTTACCAGCTAAGAAATTTCCGTGCTTGTAATGATAATCTGCACAAAATAAATATCAGATTGTACTAGTAATACACTAATTAATTAGCAACATCATAAAAGATGTATGCTACTGTATTACAGTCAAATATGTATATGTACACATTGTTGATGATAGTTTGAAATAAAGGAAGTTATTTTGATTTATACATGACATACAATACCGTCATCACAAATTATTTTATCAGTAAAAATTATCAACTGTTGCCCAGTTTATGTTGTTCATTCATAGTTACATAATACAGTAGAAAAACACAATCTTCTTTGCTCTGTTGTTAGCTAAATTATTTGAGACTTCTATGGGACTCTGGCCTATTTATGTATACAGCAGATGTTACAATCTGATTTAAGTCAACTTAAAAACTGCAAAATCCTGTTTGGGCGTATTTTGCTATTGCAAGCCAATACTTTGGTTCCTTAATTATCACCTACAGCATAATAATAGCTAGTGTACTTAAATTTCATACTTTTTACATCAGCCTTCTAGATCAACCACTGTAAAAGTATAACAAATGTCCAAATTCCACCCATCATACGTAAATAGTTTTTGTTAGGTAAAACATATCAGGTGAGCTCCAGTAGAGATCAGGGGTGGATCTAGGGAGGTTTCTGAGGTTTCTAGAGACTGGTCAAGTATAATTCAGGTAATTAAAATTGATTTGCAAAGGTATCAAAAGTTCAGATTGAAATACTCTAATAGAGCAGTCAACTATCCTGATAGAACTTATGTAGTTTACCAGTAGTAACACAGTTAAAAAATAATAGTCTAAAATCCAGAGTGTTTAAGATCTGAAATTTTTCCCGGGGAGCACGCCCCCCAGACCCCTCAGGATGGCATTCACATGCTGGTTGTATGCTTCAAACTTCACATAGCTCAACATCTTCAGTAATTCTTTAGCCTACTCCTGATGCTACGCCAGCAGAAGCATGCACAAGCAGCCTATATTAATCAATCAATCAATCCGGCAACTCCTAACATAGTATGTGCTCAACAAACACACTACAGTATGTGCATAAATATACAACACAGACTATACAGTATTGAATGTTGTATGCTTCTAACAGTCAGTTTTGAGCAAACACTCACCATCTCCAAGGGAAGCTCCAGAAATTTTAGTTACAGGTTTCCAATTTTTCTGTTGCATGCACACTTAAATATAGGTGGATCCTGGGGCATGCTCCCTAGAAAGATTATGTTATGGGTGACAATTTATGTTGTGAGTGAATGTGAAAATTTTCACCAAAAATCTTTAAAGCTGACATTGTAAATGTATCACTCATTTTCTATAGAAGGTACGAATAGGACATCAGATGCTCATTGCTTACTGTGATTGCATTTGACTGTTAATTTTGTTACAGTACAAACTGGATCTCACTGGGACACTGTATAAATCCCATAGAAGTCTCAAATCATTATTGAATCAAATCATTCATTTATCAAACTTTTTCCAAGCACAGTAGCAAACCGTATGAGTGTCTGAGGCCCTTGATGTAATTAACCTGGACAAATTGATTTATGGATCTGTAGTACAGTAAATTGGATAAAGAAATGTACTCATGTTTTTAAGAACTGTTAAATTTTTTGCTATAGTTTTTTTTGACTGATGAAAATAAGGTGTTTACCAATTTCATTAGATGGTGACAGATCAGGTAACTCAGTCATGATCACTGGAGATCGTGATACTATATCTTCAGTTGGAGGACATGATACTACCCAGTTATCAGCAGTAGCCAAAGCTACACCATCTTCACAGCCATGAGGACTATCTATTTAAAATAGGGCAATATGTAAAATGAAAAAGTTACTAACAAGTATTATTAGCATACCTTCTAGATATACCACATACTGATTGGTATCATTGATTGTAAATGATTCTTGTGCGACACAGAGTGGTAATGCTGATCCATTGGTATATGTACCACAAGAAGAAGAGGACAGGGATCTTAGTCCATCCACACAAATAGAATTACTACTATAACTTTCTACATCATTTTCCAGCTGAAACATTTGATAATTTAACTTACAGCACAAAGTAGAAACTTACTGTTACATCCAGTTCAGTACGACAAAAATGTTCTGGTTCATCAGCAAGTAAAACAGGACAGTCATCAAAACCAGCCCAACGAGTAGAGCAAGTACCCTGAGCAATAAGTGGGCATGATACATTATCAATGATATCCACAATGACAGTACCTTAGACAAGTGGTCATAAGTACACATCACTTCATCTGAACTAGCATCACACAAGTAAGGATACACACTCTCATTAACACAACGTTCAGTTAGGAAAGCACAACCTAAATCTAATAGAGTTACAGTAATAACAATTAATACAATATGACATAATAAACTGCCTGCAGAATAAATAACAGCCTTGCACATTATGCGATTATGCAGCTACAATTTATTCACTATACATACATACATATATCACTGACCAGTCTGTTCACTAATGTATACATCTTTATAGATGTCATGCCCTTGTCACCCCCTCAGCACTGTCACATGTCACATGTGAAGTAGTAGAGAGCTGGATACCAGTGATGGCTGAACAGTTAACTTGAAGCAATTACACATAATAATTATGAAGAAAATTAGACCCATTAGCTACAAAAGATCAAGGTGATCATAGAGCAGTTAAATTCTAATAGAACAGCCATGCAGTGATGGATATCAGCTTGGTAACTACTTGAAACAACACTCCACGTACAGCAGCAGCCAGCTAAAGCCTGGAAGGCTATTTGAAATACGATATGCTGTAGTATGTTCTACGTAATTCAGCAACACTGACAACACTGGTGACATAATTCTGAGGTTTTTCGGTAGCATAATAGGTAACTGTTTGCCAAAGCATGACTCTCAATTGTGACCCAGTGTGGGAAATCGTATATTTAAAAGTATCAAGAAATGCCGGTTTTAAGTGTTTAGTGTGTTGTAGCTCACTAATAGTTGAAGCTATGTGTACCAAATTATCGCACATTTTACACCAATTCCTTACCTTCCAGAGCATCCACTGTGCAAGTAGCCAACAGCTAAGTTTCCTGCCATTTTAGATAGTTTTTAAACCAAGGTTGACTGTATCAGGCAACCTGCAAAAGCAGAGGAGGGTGGTGAGGGCCTGGAAGGAGGGCAAACGGCTGTGAAAAATTGAAAAGGAAGGCATAAGCATGAATTAGGTAAAGTTATGGGCCATTCAGGTATCAAAACTGGCTTAAATGAAAGGAAATTCACAGCACTGGTCTTTATTTCAAAGAATCCAGCAAAAGCAGACTACACAAGTCTAGGTGATTTTGGTTGTGAAGTTAGATAATTTATTCATGTAGCTTTGTGTTATTGGCGAAAAATCTACCTGCTGACATGGGCAATAAGACCGGTTTTTCCCAGATCCAGTCACTCTTACAGTACAAACAGTATAACACTCAATCACATAAGTACAGTGGAACCTGTATATAATGGTCAGGCCTTTATATGCATCTGCACGGGTATAAAAAACTGCACATGGCAGTCAGCAGGATTGTTTTAGTGGCTATACCATTAAGGGTAATTATCATTAAGAGGTTTACACTAAATGTAATCTAATCCAAAACAGCCTAGCTGTAAAAAAAGAGTGCACCCCCCAAAAAGGCTATGGTGAAAAAAAGATGTGAAATCCAAGGTGGTGGCCAAAAAATGGCCGTGATGGTTGGTTAATGGTAAAAATTTTAATAACAACAATTCAGGTGAATTTTGGTGCCGCTTGGTCTTGGCACAAAATTCACCTGAATTGTCGTTATTAAAATTTTTACCATTAACCTACCATTACAGCTATTTCTTGGCCGCCACCTTGGATTTCACATCTTTTTTCACCATAGCCTTTTTGGGGGCCGCACTCTTTTTTTACAGCTAGGCTGTTTTGGATTAGATTTCACTTCTTTTTGTATTTGTATACCCCAAATAGGCCGGCTTTGAGGTTTTTTAACCTATCTTTTTTTCTTTACCACAGGAAGAAGAAAAAGATGAAACAAACGTTGAATACTTCAAATATTTCTGATTTTATCAGTAAATGTACATTTTATATATGTAATACATATGTGACCGTCTCACTTGTTCGCACAAGCATGCGTATTGAGAAAAATGAAATTTAAAAATAATTCGTAAAATTACGCATGCTACAAAGAAAAATACGCAAGTTTTCCTCGGGCCAGTATTTGAAGAAGGAAGATTCAAGTCGATTAAACCTATATACCATCTTATTTGCCTGCTCATGGTGAGTTCGAAAATCTTTATTTCGTTTCTGTAGCTTCAACGGTATGCGTGACACGTGCGTTTGTTTACGATGCGGTAAACGTAAACAAGATTGTCATCGTTTCGTCTACTAAACCGCTTTCATATCCATATGCGCAAGTGTCTACAGGGCGAACACTATACCTTGGCTGATGTGCTGATCCATGGTGAACATTGTGAACCAAATTGCAACGTTGTAGACTAATCCAAACGGAAGTTATGACTGCGAATGTAAGCGCCTGTAGTTTATTTTCAGTATAGTCGCTGTACAAATCGATTATCTTGCTCTTCCTACTGTCTAGTGCTATAATTTCAAAACTACACACCACAGAAGACTGAAATCTTGGTTATCCATTCCTTGGACACTGCTAATAATGCTAAGTGAATAAAAATTTTTTTTTTAATTGTGCGAACAAGTCGGGATTTTGCTGAGACGGTCACATATATTTATTACAGAACTCTCCATGGTGATTTCTTTGTAACTGAACACTCTACAAGGTAACTTCTTCTAGCTGATCTCTCTACAGGGTGAATTGTTTGTAGCTGAACGATCTACAAGGTAACTTCTTCCAGCTGATCTCTGTACAGGCTGATTTGTTTGTAGCTGAACTCTCTACAAGGAAACCTCTTCTAACTGAGCTCTGTACAGGGTGAATTATTTGTAGCTGAACTATCTACAAGGTAACTTCTTCTAGTTGAATCTCTGTACAGGCTGATTTGTTTGTAGCTGAACTCTCTACAAGGAAATCTCTTCTAACTGAGCTCTGTGCAGGGTGAATTATTTGTAGCTGAACTATCTACAAGGTAACTTCTTCTAGCTGATCTCTCTACAGGGTGATTTGTTTGTAGTTGAATTCTTTATAGGTGATTTGTTTGCAGCTGAGCTCTTTACAGAATGGTTTCTTTGTAGCTGAACTCTCTACAAGGTAACTTCTTCTAGCTGATGTATCTACAGGGTCACTAGTTTGTAGCTGAATTCTCTACATGGTGGTTTCTTTGTAACTGAACTATTTACAAGGTGACTTCTTCTAGCTGATCTTTCTACAGGGTGATTTGTTTGTAACTGAACTCTCTACAAGAAAATTTCTTCTAACTGATCTCTGAACAGCATGAATTGTTTGTAGCTGAACTCTCTACAAGGTAACTTCTTCCAGCTGATGTCTCTACAAGGTCACTAGTTTGTAGCTGAACTCTGTACAAGGTAACTTCTTCTAGCTGATCTCTCTACAGGACGATTTGTTTGTAGCTGAACTCTCTACATGATGGTTTCTTTGTAGCTGAACTCTCTACAAGGTGATTTCTTCTATAGCTGATCTTTCTACAGGGTGATTTGTTTGTAGCTGAACTCTCTACATGATGGTTTCTTTGTAGCTGAACTCTGTACAAGGAAACTTCTTCTAGCTGATCTCTCTACAGGGAGATTTGCTTGTAGCTGAACTTTCTACAGGTGATTTGTTTGCGGCTGAATTCTCTACATGATGGTTCCTTTGTAGCTGACCTCTCTACAAGGTATCTTCTTCTAGCTGATCTCTCTACAGGGCGATTCATTTGTAGCTGAACTCTCTACATGGTGGTTTCTTTGTAGCTGAACTCTACGAGGTGATTTCTTCTAGCTGAACTATCTCTTTCCGTAGTTGAACTCCCTACAAGGTAACTTCTTCTAGCTGATCTCTCTACAGGGTGAATTGTTTGTAGCTGAACTCTCTACAGGGTGATTTGTTTGTAGCTGATCTCTATACAGGTTACTTGTTTGATCTTTTGAATTCTGTTCAGGGTGACTGCTCTATTAGGATGACTGCTCTATTAGAGTATCTCGATCTCGCACTTGCTCCACCAAGTTGGATTTCGTGTTATAACTCCGTGGCTTTAAGTCTGATTCTTCTACACCATTGAAGAGCCTTTCTAACATGATTACTCCATCTGTACAGCGAATTTCAAAGCATTACCCCAAGCGGTTTATCTGGTAGGCGTGGCAAGTAGTCGTTTTTTATTAGCTAATCTCGATTGCGTAATTGTTACGCACTGTTGGTTTTATCGTTGTATCTTCCTGGTTTTTAGCTCGATTTCTTTCAAACCACAAAAGGTTTGAGGTTCAATAGTTAACCTATTCACCCACTGATTTTCAGCTTTTCCCCATACGCGGTTTACCCTGTAGGCGTGACAACATATTGGCGTTATTTTTTGTGAATAATCGCTCATAACTCTTTGCCTGTTTATGGTATTCCAGCTAAAATTGGTACCGAGATGAGCCTTTATACTCCCCTTCTGTGTGCGAAATTTCAAGGCAATCGGATATGACGTTCGCGTTTTATGGCGGTTTTTGTAAGTGTACGAAAAGAGGAAGAAAAATAAGAAGAAAAAACGAAGAAACTAAGCCAATTTTTGAAGTCGCATATCTCGGGAACGCCTGAAGCGATTTCGCTCAAATTTGGAATGTGGAGTACTGAAGTTGGAGGAAGGCTCCACAGCAAAAATCGTCTTGTTTCATCAAGGTAGCACAGAGCTATGGAGGTGCGAAAATTGCGTTTTCTTTCTTCCTGTCAATATACTCACGGGTGTTGCGTGCAGGCTTCTTGGGCCGCACGACACACTACCGTGTGTCTTGATACTCTATTTGTTATCATCATTCATTGTTCAACTATCCCTCTAGGGACCTGCAGGGAGGAAAAAAAATAGCCTATGGCACAGGAACCTGAACCTGAAAAGTGCTGGTCACTGTAAATCATTAATACAATAATACAATACAATAAAAACTATGCTCAATGAAAAAAATCCCAGACCAGGTGGTGACAGACAGCTTGTCAGGTGAACTTGTTATGAATGTTGTTACTGGCCATCAGTGTTGGTAGTAACGCGCTACTTATGTAACGCGTTACGTAATATTATTACTTTTGTGGTAACTAAGTAATATAACGAAATAAGCTATAAAAACAGGTAATATAACTCAAGTTACTTCACTTACAAATGTAACGCATTACCTAAGTAATATAGTTACTGTAACGAGTCTAATATTACGTAATATTATTACTACAAGTAACGAAGTTACTAATCTCGTTAGTTATCCTCTGAGTAACGCCTAGCCACAACGAAATAACGAAGCCTACTGAATGAAACTTATTCACCAGCTTCTTACTGATAACCAAGATTTGCGCATTGTCCAACAACGCAATCATGTCACGTGATAAGGTGGTAGTTTCACACGTGACAGCTTAAGGCTGTGGACACAAAGTAATATAATATGTAATATTTTTATAGTTACTTTATTTTATGGGTAATATGTAACTGTAACTAAATAGTTCAGTTGCAAGTAATATGTAATATGTAACTAGTTACTTTTACAAAGTAACTTGCCCAACACTGCTGGCCATTGAGTTTTAAGAAGTGAAGCCAGATACATTATAATAGCATTAATCAAAAGTGTTAATTGCAAGTTTATTGAAATGGTTGAACAAGCCACAAACTGTTTACCATAAGGCAACGACCCGTGTAGATTGAGAGTTGAAGTTATGAATAGAGTGATCCATAGGTGAATTCTTGGCTGGCCACTATGCACATTAGACAGGTGATTGTTTACTTTAGATCAAAATGTATACATCAGGGCCGGAGCCCAGAGATTTTGAGTGGTCGGGCCATTCCACATGGACTACAATGGAGGTCATAGTCATGCACACTACATTTTATTGATTTGAAATTTAAATCACATTATCTACTGTAATGTTTTTGTGTGTGCTAGCTACAGCATGTATTAACATGCTAAGCTAAGGAAGTCTGGGGACATGCTCCCTGGGAAAATTTTTGAAAATACATGTTCTGAAATGGCATCTGGAAGCTATTTTACATACATGGTCTCTTTGTGTTTTTTACACCAAGAATATATCCAGGTAGCTAATTTTGAGCTATACTGTATACCAATTAATTCAATTTAATATATAGCTAGTAGCTAATTTTACTTTCATGATACAAAGTGAGTTTAGTTCTTTTGAGATACAGAAGCAATTTTGATTGTAATTGTTAATACATATTAACATGCATTATCAATTAGCCTATTGTGCAATTCTATGCAGATGGTTCACTATAGAAAGTATTTTGAAGACAATTAAAATGGATATAATGGCTTAGATCAACCAGTGTAATAAGAGTATTGATATTGTATACCGAATACTCTATTAGCCCGGACTATCACCATGACTGTTCTATTAGAGTATAATGTGATGACTGCTCTATTAGAGTATCTCGATCTTTTTTGCAGATTCAAGTGGCTGAAAAGTGGTCCGGCATTGGCCCTGTACATGTGTATGGGAAAATGCTTGGAAATTGCAGCCTGCACACTGTATATACACATAATATCCTTCTGTATACAGGGCTGTATAGCTCTTCTGCTCATAGACAATAGTGTAATGTTTTTTTATGTACATGAAAAGATGCACTAAGGTGGGAATTATATAGAAATAGCACAAATAAGTTTAAACTACAAACAGAAATATACATGTAGAAGATCAGTGTACTTCTACTGTAGGCAGTCTGTGTGCAAGAGAACTGCATCATGTGTTACTGAGCTATTTTATAGTTGGAGTGCATGCAAGTTGGTTCCACTCCTGTTTAAGTTCTTGGCCCTCACCATATGTACGTATTATACATAGCATATGTATGTAATTTACCTCTCTAAATTGGTGTTTCTAACATAGCTGAGTGCTCTTAAACTAATACAGTAAATTATTAGGTAGCCAACTGTAGGGACCCACTGATTATGCTCATAGTTTTACCTATTATGCTATGCTGCACAGCTCAAAAATTTACCTATTATGCTTAAATTTATGCTCAATACTTATCCATTATGCTCAAATTATGCCCAATTATTTATGCCTTAGTTCTCATGCTCTGCTAAAGTTCTCATGCTCTGCTAATAATTTCCAGTTTATGGATAAATAATAAGTGGCTGAAGCACAAACTTAATTGTCAAAATGCATATCACAGAAAAGATTGATATACTCTAATAGAACAGTCAGTTATGTTCTATTAGAGTTACTGACTGTTCTATTAGAGTATATCGATCTTTCTGTGATAGCTATTTTGATAAACAAGAAGTCATACTATCACACAAATAGTCTACCTATTATGCTAGCATTATGTGAGTTACAGATTGGAGAACAGATAATGATCTGTGAATATCACACATTAGGTGTAGATTGTGCCCACATGCCCTTATAACTATTAGCCATTATTTAAATGGCCATGCAGTCAAGTGTGTACATATGTATGTACCTTTCCCCCATTGCAGTGGAAGTTGGTTTAATGCAGACAGTGCAGTGTAGTTGCCCTTATACCATCCACTGTCTTCAAGTAATGCAATTGTAAATTCACTCAATATCTGATAGTCCCTAAAAATGAATAGAATGTAATGTGAGATAGTACTGCTTAAGGAAACAAAAATGCTACTATTATTCATATCATTATTCAATGGACATGCACAAAAGACTCCACATTAAATTGAGAAATATTATGGTACTGTATGTATGTTTGTGACTGTCTTTATTTTTTACCATATACTGCCAACTGCAAACCAAACTGTTTGGCACTAGCATCACAAAAATATTTCAGCTTATACATGCATAGCAGGAACTTTGGGAAGGAAATTGGTGAATGAGTGGTGTATCACGAACCAAACTTGCAACTGTGCATCCAATACAAATCTGTATTAGTTAATAACAAATTTGCCAAAACTTGTTCTTGGCAATCTCCTGTAGCATCAAATTTGCCTAAAATTTACTCCTTTGTGTACAATGACTGTACTTCATGGACTTACTATGTCCTCCTTTGTGTCCTATTTATCTTTGTTGACAGTATTGATCTGTGGTACAGTAGCACTATGTGATGGTTTCCATACATTTGTAGCAGGAATCATCTGAGTTTTTTTCTGTTGTTACTGGATTGTAGAGGTCCTTCTCGTAGTGTTATTTCTTTGTAACGCTATGTATCATGCTGTACAGTAGCTTAAAACAAAGTGCAATGGCTACTTTCAGTAATTGATAATTGGGGTGTACATTCACATGAAAACAGTAAGCCAGGCACCATTCTTTCTTCTAATGCAATATGTGTGGGCTTACCAGACAAAAACAGTAAACAAACAAGTACAGGGAATAAATCTAAGAATTTTAAGTTTGATTATGTATCAAAAATAGAAGTAGTGAAACAAGAGAGGTTGCCTATACCTGAAGATATACTAGTGGACATTAAATACTCAGGTATAGACTGACTTAGGGATCACATGTCCACTAGTATATTTTCAGGAGTAGGTGACCTCCCTTGCTTCACTACTTTTTGAACATAATTTTTCCTTACACTTGTATCAGTTTAATGTATATGCCATAGCATGACACTTTTGATCTTCACTACAAGTGTGGTATATATACTGTACGTATTACATACTTAATTAACATATAATAATATGCCTCCAAGGATAGCTGTACTGATAGTTACATTGTACCTGGATAGGTAACCAGTCATCACCTCATTGTTGAGTGTCCTCTTATCCCAGTGAGAACTAACAATAATATGTACTCAATCACTCATAAAATAACATGGAATCTTGTGATGTACCTTGCTGTTCCAGAACCACCTTCATTTTCCAGTGCAACACCCTCCATATCTTCACAGGAGTAATATGATTTTGCAACCTCCAGAGTCTAAATCAGTACATCACATGTTTAAAAGAATTGTTCCTAATAATTTGAAGACAAACCTTTGGGCCAGTAAATATGCCGATGGATCCATATGGTCCAGTAACCGTCTTACTTGCGTTATACTTAATACCAGCGTCAGTAACAAAACTAATAAAAGTATATGTACATACACAGTTAGATGGCATTTGCAACGTACTATTCATATAATCGACTGGAGAATCCCAGTGCATGGATTATCTCATGCATGATTACAGAATAGATAACACCAGTTGAGCCAGCATAATCTACAAGGAACTGTGTATAGAAAAACAATGATAAGATGAACTTATCGATAATAGTATAGTCAAGCATACACATATTGTAGATGCTACCCTTTAGCAGTGGCAGAGTTAGACATGTAAAGTGGGTGGGATTCACCCTGAGGCAGTTAGTGTAGTGATACTGACAGATGAGGTACATATACCTATAGTCACTTCTCAGAATGTTTCACTGTTGAACTATACCATCTAAGCCTTTAAAAGAGCAAGTGAAGTTTTAAAAACAGCCATGTGAACCAAACATCTACACCCAATGTTTATTTTGAGAAGTTCTGATGTACCAAGATAAGGGAATAAATCTGTATGGCACTATGATAGCAGGTTCAAGCGATTTTGCAACAAACCATCTTGATATTATATGTCCTTTATAGTTTCTACTTAATATTTCAATGAACAAGTAATAGTGCCGTTCCAAAGAAAGGCGGGTTCCATGGAAATTTAGGACTCCCTGAATTTGCTACTATAACTATACTTGATTTGTTGCAGGAGTCACATTTTAGTGCAGAAATGCACAGCATTCAAATACATTCATTAAAAAATGTGCAGAGATTAGGGAATATGCTTTGCTGGTAACTATGTACTGAAGTAAAACTGCATTATTTTAAAGGCCTTGAAGCTATAGGTTACTGTTTAAGGTAACTTCAGTCTGTGTCTGATATGGAAACTGAGGCATATCTGAGTGGAACAATCAATCAAACATATTAACAACTATGCAAATTAACTAGTAACTTATCCACTTTTGCAAAATTAACTGTAACTACGTTACATGGGATAAAATAACAAGTAACTTTTAACTGGTGAAGTAACTACCCCAACTCTGAAAACCACTCCATTTGGTGAATAACTCCACTACATATTTACTTTACCCAATTAAAGTAGCACAGAGCTATATACACTTTATGTGCAAAAGGTTGGCCTGTTAACACACCAGTGTTGCACAACATCTTCTTTAGCCAAATGGCACACTATTATGTGCATTGTTCAATGTTTCTTTCAGGTTGTATATAATAATTTGAATATGTAAATTAACCACAGCTTGACTAGATTAGGACTTGACTACCCTGAACTACTGTAAATTTGCAGCACAGTTTGTACAGAATGGGTCAGGACTGTGTTTTGTATGTATGAGTAAACTTCCTGGATACAGTTTTTTCACTAATCAGGAAAAGTTCATTGTCAAAAATTTTTCGTCACTAGCTGTATCGACAAAAATTAAAACGACGAATTATTTTTAACTATACGAAAAATTGCGCATACTAAACGTGTAGTTATTCCGTCAAAAAAGTTTTGTCGATTATGTTAGTGATGAAAATATGTTGCGTCAAAATTTTAATAGACAAAAATTTTCTACGCCTGAATTTTCCTGATTTATGATATATACTGTAGCTGTTCTACCCAATGTGAAAGGTACTTACTATGCCTTCAGTGACTTCCTACATCTGCATTTTTTACTACAAGCAAAGCCTACATTTTCAGCAGCCTATAAGCAAACTACTGAATACATTTACGTACAACTTCTTGTTCACATTGATGTCGACAAATAGAAAGTTACCACCACACATAAACACCAAAGCAATTCTACCAAACATCAACTAGGGAACAGCAGAATATTACACAACATCTACATTAACAAGAAAATATGCTACTACACAATGCAATACAATACTTCATCCACTACTGTGTTAACAAAAAATGTACTGTTGCATCATGATGTAATACAATATTTCATGTTGTTAAACCAATACTTTGCTTACAGTATTAAATTTTGGATATGCATGTACATTAAAGTTGTACACTGCAATGAATTTGAAATCGAAACAGAATAACATTGCATCAGTAGGCATACTCTAATAGCTAACCTCGCCATCTATAATAACAGTGTCATATAATAATATTAATTTACCGAAGGACACATATTGATGCATCCCACCACAGGTCTGTTGTTATCACTGCTGTCCAGCACACAGTAAGAGGCATGAGCCAAAGCACCAAATAAACATGACCCTACAACAAAATACAGTAAGCAAGTGTGTACATGTGTGTTATACTCCTATAAGCAAGTGTGCACATGCGGTGTGTTATACTTCAAAACCTAAAGTACACATACATCATAGCACAATAATTTTACAGTTGTTATTGATGTCTATTAACATGATTCATTAGGTAAAAAATAACATGCTTCTGCTATGAAATAATGAATGACTAGACACAATGATGACAGTATGTGGGTGATTTTATATTATCACACAACTACCCATATCTCTATGAATACTATAAAAGATATACTTTTATAAACTTACAAGTACTAGATGATGCTGATACAAATAGCAAATAGTCAGCATTAGGAAGTCCAACTCCATTTGGACCTTGAGTAGTACATGATGAACTTGAATAATATGAAGTACACACTTCTCTAACACCAATGTATGATAAGGGAATTGTCCCAAAGTCTCCACAGTCATAACTACTCTGAGATGGTAAAGGTGATCTACATTTACCCTTATTGACTCCAGATGTGTATTCAGTGCACATTGGTGGTATGCGAAGATTACCCTGTACTGGATGAACCATTAAAATACTTTCTAGCGTCTTAATACTGCGAGATAGTATACTATCTGGTCCTTGTAAATATGGAATAGCTGAAGAAGCAACACTGACTAATTCAGGGTGTATTCTGATGTTAGCATAGGTTGGTGAAATCTGTCTCTTTTTTGCTTCTATAAACAGATTCTGACTGGCAAGGTCAACTATGTAAGGGTTTTTCTCTGCAATCTACAAAGAAAATAAATTACAATAAAGAACAAAACGTGTATTGGCTATTAATAGTAACCTGGCATTTAAAGGAAGCACAGCTGTACATCTACTACATCTATTGTCTCAGATAACTGTTAGTATTGTAGTATTGTCAATGAATATTACTGTTTGTAGTTGTGTACAATTCAGCATTCAATGTGTACGATCACTATAGCTATTTGGTGTAAAGAGTATTGTTCTGTTATAATTCTTCCTGTGAGCCTAATTAAGTTTATATATTACTACTACTACCTAAACCTAGTGTATATAAAGCTGAAAGGTGTCTGTCCGTCTGTCAATCTTTGTCAGATTGCTAACTTGGTAGCCAACATGCATATCAACATGGCACAATATGCAAAATTAAGCGCACATCATATATTTGGCAACTCCATGATTTTTTGTTGCTATGTGGTTTTGTACATTCTCTACAGTGCATTGAAGGCGTTTATGTAGAGGAAATTTCTAGTCAAAACCACAAAGAATCAGTCCCTAAAAACTGTCAACCCAAAGTCCTGAGTCTGTGTTGGTTTTAAATTCTATTTGCCTTTTGGAATTGCCTGCCCTATTATGCTTACTTTTGTGCTTTTCCTCTTCCAGCCATGCATTGAAAACAACCATAAAAAGTTACAACTGTTGAATAAATT
Source organism: Dysidea avara (assembly GCF_963678975.1). NCBI lineage: Eukaryota > Metazoa > Porifera > Demospongiae > Dictyoceratida > Dysideidae > Dysidea > Dysidea avara. Next base: position 46,887,211 of record NC_089272.1, read on the forward strand.
ACAAAAACACTTTGTTCCTAACAAAATGTATTATTCAAACTTGAATGAATGCTGGCAACTCAACTTATGAATCAAAACTCCCACAGTAATCATCACAGTAGTTGTATTCTTCACTTCAAAGTAATTTAGGCCTCTTCCTATCATTCCAGAAATTATCTATTGCATTAGCATTATACTAGAATTCTGCTTGATGCTAGTTTTGCCTACCCTATTATGCCAAAAATTATATACTTTCCCAACTTAAACTTTTTTGCTTATACAGTAGTACGTTCATAGTATTCAGGTGGTTCACAGCCTATGGGACGCTTGGGAAGTTTAGAGCACATTTATTTGACAGGTATAGGGCAGGCATGAATAGGCCAATAGGAACCATTTTCGTTTGCCTGTGTGTTTGTCCCATATAATTCTTCTTGATGCTAATTACTTGCCTACATAACAGGGGCGGATCTGGGAGCTGGCAAGGGGAGGGGCACAAACAGGAGTGGTTCAGGGGAGAGCAATGCAGATTCTCTCGTCCAGTGGTGCATTTTTGAAATAGCAAATAATCACCTCTTAGTATTATAGTGAGTCACTGTTGATTTTTGCCATTTTGGTCTTTTCAGATGGTTACATAGTCTTAAAAATTGTTTTAAAAGCTCTGAATACCTTAAACAACAGCAATGCGATAATTATTTTTAAAGATGCTTAGTATGCATGAAAGGGGTAGGTTAGAATTTCACAGTTAGTTTGATTTTAGTTTGCTTTGATTTCAGGTGAATTAGTAATAACTGCTAGTAAAATGTACATATTTTCATGAGTTTTTTGGCCTGACATAAAGCTTAGTAGCTATTTTAATCAGAAGTACATATGGCTGGCTCCTCCACAAGGTAAGAGGAGGTGGGGGGGAGGGGGGGCATTTTCCCCAAATGCCCCATCCTGGATCCGCCATTGCATAATAACAATAATAGCCAGCATGTGCTGTGTTATAATTTTGTCCTAGCCATTATTTGCCATGCAGTATAACTATTGCAAATAAAGTTGGTCTTCAATACATACTTATGTACTAATTAATTTTCTTTTAGTTTCAGAAACTGAAGCCATGCATGTTAGTGTGCCTGCATGATAGGATACTGCAGGTACTGCTAGCACTAGTTTGTACATGTGTTGATAATCACTAGCTTATACAGAGTTCTGCTGTATAGTTAACATTAAAATCTCATTTCACTGTACTTGCAAGATATTAGGCTCGTGTGGTGCTGATGGATTTCCAATGCATTATTTACGCTATTGTGGGATCTAAAATTGTCCTGCTTGTAGGGCAGGCACTGTACCAATGGTACGGTACCGCTCAGTTGTAATGTCGTCTCGTGGCAGTGCGAGCTATTGAGAAACTTGCTAATTTAAGGACGTGGCACCTGTATCACTCATGAGTACTCATCCCGTTTCAGATGGGATGAATACTCACTAACAAAGTAGGTGCCACGCCCTTTAATTAGTGAGTTTTTAAATTGTTTGCACTCTCTCAAGATGACATTACATTTGAGCAGTGCATATACGTAGTTTATACATTGTAGCTTGAATTTACAGAGAAATGGCAGTACTTACATAAATCATCAAGCAGTGTGACTTTATACATGCATACCTGAATTGTAACTCAATCATTACTACTGTATACAATATTGCCAACCTGTGCATACAGTTAATGGAAACCCATTGTCACAGTAGAGGAATGAGAAGTTGTTAACTGAATGAATGTGTTGTGTAAAATATTAATATTTCAGTAATGTAGAAGTTATGATGTAACACTAAGCTTGATGAGCTAATCACTTGCTGATGCAGCATTTCCCAAAACTTGGGTGGTGCTAATGAATCTGCCACCTGCTGTGCTTGCCATACACCAGGTCATGAACTTTAGGAAGCCCAGAGCAGAATATGAAAGTGGGGTTCTATACATCATGGGAGCAAACATATTGCAAGCTGGCCAGAATCCAGGGCAAATTATCCAGGATACCCCCGGGATCTGTAATACAAGCTTGCATATAGTTCTGAATTTACAGTGCTGCTCCCAAGAGAATCATGGTAGCTAGCTATCTACTGGTCCAGTTTTAATATTTGGGTCACTTTTCTGAAAGCATGAGTTGGAAGAATATGATGATAGGGTTTGCAGTGTGGAACTTGGATCTTGTTTTTGTTTTGTATTTGTTTTTCCTATGTTGGTGGCCTAATAGGGACACTTGGGAGGCAACTACTCTCCAAGAAGCACAGCATGCTAAAACTTTATCCTTGATGTGATGTTGTACAAGCAAAAAAGTAAAAGTATTCACTAAAAAACAAAACAATAGAATTATTATTTTAAAATCTGCCACCGGCACAACTTGAACCCGTGACTTAACTCAGTAGCTACCAGCTGAACCTTACTTTTATCTGTGGTTTGCACCATGGCCTTACTTTGCAACTTGGCTATATGGAGCAGTAGGACTGTTACTGTAGCTTGTGGAGTGCTCCTCTAGCTACCTCTGCTAAGCTGTGCTTACTAGCAGAGGTTCATTTTGACTGCTCTGCCTAGTTTAAAACACTAAAAATAGCTACATTTGGCTAGCACCTATGCCATTGTGTGCTATGGGTGGTAGCAAGGGCTCTATCAGTTATCTTAGTCCAGCACAAAACTGTTCACTTTTTGATAAAAGCACTAAATTTCTTATAGCATTTTTAGCATGCGTACGTAGTGATTTTAGAAGTAGCAGCATATAAAAGTCCTAAAAAAACTATTTGTTTACATAGAAAATTGCAACATGGTGGCCCATTAAAATGCCACATAGCTGAAACAAATTGTTTTCTCAGCCTGGCAGTAAACAAAATGACTGAAAGTGCTATGTTCAAGGGGTTTTGTTGAAGTTTTTTTGTAGTATCATATACAGTACAATGATCATCCTGATGTGCATCGTTTATATATGAAAGTGCATGCATAACAAAATTTCTTGAATGATGAAGTTTTAATTGGTTACAGGTGTACATAAAATTATTGAAATTCCTCTGTATATGCATAAATCAAGCAATTATCTTTATAATATTGCTATTTTGTATTGTAGAGATTATAACTTGCTGTTTGGTACATACTCTGATATTCCAATGATTTTAGGCCAGGTAAACTTGATTGCTTGTTTCTTATCCACAAAAATTCCGATTTCCATGTGGGCGGGAGATCAGTTTTCATTATTCATTATTACAGGAAAATACTCCAAATCAAGCTGTTTGTCACTATAAAGGTTAGCTAAAGCCTTTTAAGAACTAGCTAATGTAGCACTTACATTTTACCACCATTTCTGAGGCGCAAGTGACATTTGCTGTGCTATAAAATGATAATCAACTTTTGTAGCATCAAAATAAGTGGCACATGATTGATAACGACAATAATGAAATTAGAGGTGGTAGGGTAAAAGGGGATGTGGGCGGGGATGAGAAACAATTAATTAAGTTTGCCTGGCCTTATGTCCACCTGTAACCAATTAAAAATCGTCATTCAATAACTTTTAGAAATTATACTGACACATCAGAACGATCCTTGTACACAATCTGAACTGTGTACATTGAAAATGCAAAACTTAATAAAACCCCTTGAAAATAGCATTTTCAGTCATTTTGTTTACTGCCAGGGTGAGAATTTGTTGCAAGTAGCATTTTAATGGGCTATCACGTTACAGCTGCTGCAGGCTTTGTAATAGCATAGATTGTAGAGGGGGGGGATAGAAAACTAATTTTTACGCGCCCACTCCACACCTACAGTTCCATTTACACCTTTTGTAAACTCTCTTATAAAAGTTAGTAGAGAAAAGTTGTTTATACTGCGGGGTGTATAATAGCACAAAGCGACTTCGTATCTCGAAACAGAGCCGTCTAATCATTGTTATCGAGGAGTATTGCATGTGTAAGCCGTGCCACAAATTCGCACTTCAAAGGGCATAAATCGTTTTGAAGTTGAACGCTTTCACTCATAACGACTAGAGGACTTTATCATCGATGTTTAATACGTTTTGGGGTGTATGGCATTTATTAGTGAAAGGTAAAATCTGTCAAGAATCATCCAATTCCACTCCTGTCGCTTGTAAGGTGTGCCACAAGCTCGTGGGTTGCTGCAGAGGAGTGCGCACGGGAATAAAACTCGACCAGGCAATGGATAGTTGATGGAACACCTAGATACACGAGTAAGCATTACCAGAGAGTACTATAAACCATTTCGTGGTACTAGTTTGTGATAAATAATCGCGTAAGGCTGATTGTCACAACAAATTTTAATAAATCACGTGATAATTTTCTATCCCCTCTCTCGAGAACCTATGGTAATAGTCTAGCTATGCCTTCCCTTCTAAAAACACTTAGTACACGTGCTACAAATCCCACAAGAAATTTGGTGATTAATTTTAAAAGTGAACGATCATCTTAGAGGGTCTTAGGTACAACGTGCTGAGCGAGGTGATGAGCGGTCAGACTCACGCATCACTACTAACTACGTAGCTACATATTGTACATACAATACCTCATCGTGTACACACGGTGGCATCTTGTCAATTCTCCGTTCTTTAGTAGGTCCCTCATGATCAGCCGAGTCGTGATGAAGTCGTTGATGCTCTCCGCTCACCCACTCACTAGTTAAAACCAACGCCAACAAACAAAAGGAGAGAGCAGACCACATAGCTAGCTGCATCGCGTACTCGCAGCAGATCAGGGTGTCAGATTTCGCAGCAACTATAAAAGCACCAACTTATGTGTGGGGGCGGAAAATAGCCGACATACTAGTAAACGAAAGTATCCTTAAATATCCGTTATACATCCTGGTGGACAAAGCTACTTATTTATTGTTACTGGGCAGACGGCAATTGCCGATGCGCCCAGGGGGCGATCAACACCCCAAAGAAATCACACATACACATAAGATATACAGCAAACAATTAGATAGACAATAAGTAATTAGTAAATGTATCTATGTTTTCTGATTCTATGACAGATACTACTGATCGTTAATCATAGCACGTAGAATCGCTCTGAACGTTGTGCTGTAATGATTGAACTATCGCACAGATAGCTAGAGAAGCTAACCAATCAGTGTGCTAGTAAGTTAGCATTTTCACCTACATCCTATACCAGGGCCGGTGGAAGCACTACGGCCACTGCCGTAGCAGATTTTCACAGCCCAAGCCGGTCATGTGAGCTCATGCCTAGCTAAGCTAATCTCGAAGCTAATATACTACTAAGAGAGTAGCTATACACTAATAAGGTAGCTCTGTATAGTAGTTACGTCGTCAGATAAGATATACACTAATTTATATCTGTTTCTAGACAGACACTAACCATTCTAACCTTTAATACAGTAAAAGGATGAGCAGCCCACTTCACGTTAACACTCGTCTGATGATCGAAGCACGTGCATGATGACCAGTGCGGTGGACGTTCTTCCAGCTCTGCTGAGAGGTAGGTTGTAATTGTATAAACGAAATTAGACTTACAACATATAGAAAGGTAGTGTGACAGCTAGGGAAGTTACAAAAGTCAGTGTATGTATGTATGAAGCAATATCCACAATCTCTGAATCATTACCTGGCTTGTTGCCTGACCAACCACTAAGCTTCCACCGGCCCTGTATACAGTACTTCATATTACTCAAGTGCACAGTACCTAAAGTACACAGTAGCCATTGACATTGATGGCACTGAATTAGTATTTGTGAGTCATAAATACAAGTCAGAGCCTTCTTTGCAGGTCTAATTTGTCACTATCATAATTGTAGCTATTTAGCTAGTACACAAAATAAAATCCTACTGACTACACCGTAGCACTCACAGAATAAGTACTTTTTTGTTTTTATCTGTGTTAGACACTGCGGGAGGGCAAGCACTGGAGACAAAGTCTGTATAAGGTGCTTACCACAAGCCTTTGTGTGTGCATACAATATGCAATACACTTTTCCATTATTGAGTCATGAGTACAGTATTTATGTATACTATTGTACCAAGAGTCCTCTCTGTTATGGAACCTTGATTGTAGCTATGTATATCTAGCTACAGATGGATTCTCAAAACCTGATCGTTGTCCATAATGTCAAATGATTTCATACCACATAAGAGCTGTATCAGTAACGAAAAACACAGGAAGACATCTGATTCATAAGACCTATATAGACATAATAATAATTTATTATGTATTTGACAGCTGAAATGGTTTAAAGTGCTTTTTACCTACAAACTGTAACAGTGCCAGTATGAATGATAAACAGCACATGCTGAGAAGATATTAAACCAACTGTACATGTGGTTACACACACCAATATACACATTTTTAATGTTTCACCAATTAGCTAGGTAGCTACTGAATGGTGAGCATACGTAGAAGAGAGGAAGAGTGTATTCATGTCACACTTGTGACCCATGGTATAGTCTTCTCAGCAGATGCATACTTATTCATGTAAAAATATCTATCAAGTGTTTCTCATGTGGGATTCTTTGGTGAACAATATCCTGTGTCTTTCCCCATATGGTATGTAACAATTATGTTAGACAATACTCCTACCGCTACAGGGAATTACCAAAACACATGACACTTAATCTGCTATGTGTGGTCACTTACAAAGCTATAGCAGCATATTTGTGACCCTATTTTGGAAAACCATACATTTGGGCACATAGTCCAATTTTCTTTTTTATAGCTACAATGAAGCACTGAGTGGTTATCTACCTTGTGTGAAACTTTTGTGTTGATACATTGAAGCATTCCAAAGATATAGCTAATTTACTATCTATACACCTGATCATTATACACTTCTATAAACTGATAATGAAAAGTTAGTTTGTTATATATTATAATACATAACAAACTAACTTTTCACTATCAGTGATTTGTCATCAATTTGTCACACCTGATCACTATACACTTCTATAAACTGATAGTGAAAAGTTAGTTTGTTATGTACTTTTCACTATCAGTTTATAGAAGTGTATAGTGATCAGGTGTGACAAATTGATGACAAATCACTTTGTTGACAAAGATCTCCTTTCTCACAATCTAAAATGGACGAAAAGAGATCCTTGAGAGTTTAATCATGTGTTCCTTGTGCTTTTCCTCAATTAAATCACTTATATTATTGTCTAAAGACAAGAAAATGTTTGGTTTTGGGAATGAACAAATTACCCAATTGTATTGCTGTCCCACACATTGTGAAACTACTACATGGCCTGATATAATTGAGTATATCTCCTAGAATAAAGAAGCTATGGCCTATGGGTGTGAAATTTCACAGCAAGAAGGCTTAATAGTTGCTTTATCAGAATATGCAAAAAGGTCAATTTTAAAAAAAAACGCTGAAATTTTCAATTGAGCATTCCCACAAGTTTTGCATGTGCCCAAATGTATGGTTTTCCAAAATAGGGTCACAATTATGTATCTATTAGCCATGCACTATACATGCATATGATTAACAGATAATAGAGTATTGAGGCACAAGTACAATGAGTGAATGTACACACATACAGTACCTCTTGCAAGTGTAAAGGTAGGCTGTTATTTGTATACTTAACTGATGTCGAAATGATACTTAAAGCAATAATTTTCACTGCTCATCCTACTGCAGTTATTTTACACTGCATGTTAACAACATGATTGACAAACCTGGATGACTCTGCTGTATACTGTATATAATATACTTAAATAGAGTATGTAAGGGGCTAGTACAATCTGATGGTTACGGTCAGGCTTTAAGTGTATACACAGTCCATGCATGTATTTGTGTGCTTTTGCATTACCAACATAACAGAGAATTAGTGTACTTGTGGTGTTTCAAGTTGGGTCATTATTCCTACTGTATATGATCATTCCTGTTTAACAAAATACATTCATAAGAACACAAACATAAATTAGTATTAAATTTTGTTGTGTTATATACACAGTACAAACATAGCAATACACAAAGTTATTATATAGAGTGAGTAAATACACACACACACACACACACACACACACACACACACACACACACACACACACACACACACACACACACACACACACACACACACACACACACACACACACACACACACACAAAGCATGTACACTTCTATTGTATCATTTTGTTATTGAACTGCCACTTGTTTTTGAATACAGTACCATGTCACAATGTTGTTGTTTTTTCTCAAAGCATGTAAACATTTCTCATGTATGCACAAATTGCAGGATTGCTGAACATTTGCTTATCTATACATTTGATTTAATTTATACACATGTACTGTACAGTATATATAATATATATTTAACCCCCAGGAAATTTGCTACAGCGGTTCTTCCTTGCTCAGAGCAACACAATACATACATATAAAATTACAATACAATATAATTATACACAAATTCCTTATAAATGTTCATAATACCCCTACATGATTGGTCACAATGATATTGCAGGATGTGAATTAATTTTTATTTTCTTACTAGATATTCCCCTTGTACTTGAAACAGTTAAAGTGCAGACAACTTCTTATGAATATAATATTGATGAAATTTGACTGGCTAGGATATGCAAACTTCACAGATCAAAGTGAATTTTGCTAAACTGAATATACATACAGAACCTTTGCTTTGTGCTGAAATTCAGAATCATTTATTGTATACAACAATGTACTTAATAATTATGTTGATGCAGTCTCACCAAATTATAGAGCAATAAAATTTAGCAAATAGCTATACTTGTTGTAAGTACAGTGAAACCTGAATTTCCTGACCTCAATAGCAGGATGGCTGGCTTCACTGTATGTAGCTGTCAGACCTTCAGTGCTGGTCACTGTAAAGCACTAATAATAAATACTTTAGGTTTAAGGAAGAAAATCCATCCCTCCTGGAGGAAGACTGAGTGTGGCCCGGACTAGACATTGGGTGACCTGCAGTTCGAATCCTGGGGTTGGAGGGATTTTTTTTTCTTTACTTTGGCCCCTTTTCTGTTACACCTTATCAGTCAGTAAGTCAAGTCACTAGGTCTAAGTCCTTGAAATTAGGTTAGGTAATCCTAAGGCTGCAGCACATGTTGCTGTCAGACCTTCAGTGCTGGTCACTGTAAAACGCTAATAATAATAATAATGACTACAATATGTTACATATTGTACATGAACATATACAGCAAAAGCTTTGGGTGGCATTATGGCAACTGAGTATATAGCAGCATGTGCAAGCTTTCAGTTGCACTATTGTGCTTAAAGGTACTTTACATCATTAACTTTCCCTACAATTACCTACCAGACACCAAGTAACCAAACATGTGTCAAATAAGACAATGTGACTACACACAATAGTTACACCATAATACACAGAACACACACACTACTACCACATTCTACAATGTAGAAGTTGTATAGTTTCTCCATTACATAACTTATTCTGATAAGTGAATATTCTCAATAACACCTTGATGTATTTCTGCATTTTGAAATATATTAAGTGATACAGTTGCTAGGTAACTGTTGCAGAAGTAAATGCCATTATGATGCCATAACAATGGTTGCTAAGTGTGATTAGGTTTTACAGTAGTTATTTTTGAAATTTCTGTAGCTTAGTAACAGTAGTCAGATTAATTTGTTATACTGTAAGATGACTGGCTGAGGTGCTCAGAATTAATCAGGTGTGGGATTAACTGTTCTCTCATTGTAAACAAAAAAACAGACAAAAAAATAATATAGTGCTCTGCTTCATCCCACACCTTCCTGGAAACACTATTGATCCCATATACCACTTCCAGCCATTCTATTATATGAATATAATGTATTTACAAACATGAATAATATTACTGTAACTAAATGACACATTAACTAAAATGACCATTGGATTACACTGAATCTATATAATTATAACAGTGTGCACATTGAAGTGTGCAGTACAATGTTAACAGAGTGAGAGCATATTAATTGATGACATTAATATCCATAGACCCTCTCAACTGGGTGATTGTTTTAATAATGACTAGCTGTCAGGCTGCATGCCATGCAGTATCCTGATCCTTGTGTTATCACTTAGAGTAGTGACACATCACATGGAGGATTTGCTTGGTATCTCATTTGGGAAACCTACAGTTGAGTTCTTATATTCTAAGTTACTATACTAATTAAATCCCTCAAAGGCTGTTTACAAAATAATTATCTCAAAATTTTATTTGAATAATATGGTTCAGCAGCATTAACTCTACCTGATTAAATGGTTACAGACCCAAGGTACAGTATATTCAGTATCCTTGGAGAATGACTGTCGAGATTTCAGTTTAGATGGTGTCTCTGTGATCACATCGGTGAACTCATCCAGGAGACTGGAGGCATACAAGTCCTCGTAGTTTCTACTTATGGTAATAAAATATCAAAAGTTAGTTTATATGCAAATAAACTTGTTTATATTATATTATATTGGTACAGAGAGTAAAAATTGAAGACAAAAGAGGAACTCTAGATCTGTAAAGACAGTTAGAATTCCGGCAGACTCTGACAATGGTATTGTCAATAGTCAGGTAACCAAGAACTTTATAGCAGTCACAATGCATTTCTGCTTCTATAGCTTCGTCAGGTGACAACGTTCTTAGGGCGGAAAATAAGAAACAGATTGCCTGGAGCTGTGTGCAAATGTTGGAGTGAAGTTTTTTCTTATCTCATGGCATGTTATACTTTTCCTTTAGTAATATAACTGCTGTGCTGACTTTGTTTTGTCTTAACTGGTGACATACTGTGTATTATCAGAAAAAAAAGTGTTTTTTTTATTCATTAGCATTTTTTTACCTTTAATACGTAGCTACTTAAATGGCGGCATGCGTACATTATTCAGTAGTACTTCGTGGGACTAGCCAAAGGGTTTTCCAAAAGTTCAATTAGTCTATTTACATACACCCTAAGACTTTTTTGAGATAAGGAAAAGAAAAAGTAGGGATACATTTAAGTATGCAGATTTCATTAGATATACCTTGTTTTCATTAGGGGTTGGTCCAGTAAACTGCCACATATACCATGAATACAGTATATTGTAATGTGGTACAGCTCAGTGGTAAGTTTAATATAATTGACGATACTATAATTATGTATGTAGAACTGAGTCGAAGACTCCTGCAGAAAGTATGATATTCACAATTTTAAATAGTAACTGACTAGGAGCTTATAAACTGCTAAAAGTTATATGCTTCTCATCTTTAAATTAAGAACCTTTCAATTGTGCAGGCATAATTGTGAGAACATTAGCTAAACCTACAGCACACAGCATAATGCTAGCATGGTAGACAGAATAATGAAGCTAAAGTGCACTGTAATTAAGTGTAAATCCTTACCTGTGACAATGCATGCAGGTCGACATTGAACTCCTTGTCGTGAAGAACAGTGCCAAGTTGCCATGCATGTGAAGGACAAGATTGAGGGTATGTTTTTATGTTAATGGTACTGTTTGTTTGTTTGTACTTCATGTTTGTGTGCTTGCTGAATTATTTTCCACTTTCAATGTTGCCAGTTAATAATGTATTGCTGCATACACTAGCTACTAGTTTTATAATCTGCTGAAATTTTCTCTTTTTATCATGTGAACATCAGCTGCGCTGTCTGCCCAGACTGAAACAATAATCTCCTGTGTCTTGTAAATGCATATACAAGTGTACACATCACTGTGCCATTGCCACACCACTAGTGTATGGCACTCTTGTTGTACATATAGACATGCCCACTTTCAACTCAAAGGGATACAAAATTCCTAGCATCCCACAGTGTCATTTGTCAGCCTTACAACATTTGTATAGCCTAGCTGTTTAGAGGTGAGGCTATGATTTTTCTAGGAAGTTTCCAACTGCAACAGAAAGTTACAATTAGCAGGAGTCTGGGGGTGCAGTCCCAAGCCCCTTAAGTATTATGTTCAAAACCAAACAGATTACTATATTTCATAGGTGAATTAGTACATTAATGTGATAGTGAATCAGTTATATTAATTTTGTATCTAAACAAAAACAGCCAAGCTATGAAAAAGGGTTCAGCTCAGATCTTCCAAAAACACCAGGGTGAAAAAGATGTGAAATCCAAGGTGATGCTGGCTGTGATGGTATAGGTTAATGGCAACAATTTTAGTGACAACAATTCAGGTGAATTGGTGCCAAAAGCAGGCAGCACCAAATTCACCTTAATTGTCATTATCAATCAATCTACGAACTATCACAGCCATTTCTTAGCCGCCACTTTGGATTTCACATCTATTTCTTTCATCCTGGTGTTTTTGGAAGGGCTGCACCCTTCTCATAGCTTGGCTGTTTTTGTTTAGATATCACTTCCTTTTGTATTTGTATACATACTCCAAACCCAACTTATAGCAGGCATTGAAGCTTTACTGCAGAAAGGAGGAAGAAATCAAGAGCTGAATTTATACTTGTGATCTAAATATCATGCATAAAAAAATTAATACTGAATGAAAATTATTACATGAATTCTCTCTTACAGGTTGGCATGCACCCAAATCTCTAATTTGTTTGTAGCTGAAGTTTCTACAGGGTAAATTGTTAGCAGCTGCACTCTCTAGAAGGTGACTTGTTTTTAGCTGAACTCTGTGAGTTCTAATGTAGCTGAACTCTCTATAGGTGTGAGCTATTGTAGCTGAACTCTCTAGAACAAGATGAATTGTTTGTAGCTGAACCTCTACACAGTGACTTGGTTTGTAGTTGAACTCTCTACAGAGTAAATTATTTGTAGCTAAACTGTCCACAGGGTGACTTGTAGCTGGGTTCTCTACTGTAACAAGCTGACTTGTTTGTAACTGAAGTGAATTGTTTGCAGCTGAACTTTTGTTTGACAATACGTCATCCTTTAGAGAGTTCAGCTACATTAGAAGTTGCCCTTATCCTGTAATAGTCACGCCCATAAGTGAATGGAAACAGGGATAATCAGACCCTTGCACACAATAGCAGGAAAGATGCCATCATCATACACTTTTTGATGGTCAACAATAAGCATTGTTGGCATATTGTAGAAGATTCTTTGAAGTGATATTGGCACTACTAATGAAGAGAAGCAGTAAGGAGATGGATTATATAGGTTGGAGCATCATATCGCTACTTTTTAATGCACCAAATCAGTGACTTCAACTAGCGATGTTTGTTGTATTGTGTTATTATAAACAATACTAGACTGATAAGCTGTGAAATTTTAGTGACGTTTTGCCCAGGCCAACTTTTTGCATTTTAAAGTTATATCATGGCTTTGTGCAAACAACAGCTTTATAATCAGGTTCCTTGTTAGTGAGTATTTTGATATAGTTTTATTATGTATAAGTTTAGAAGCAGTAGATTTGAGCCTCTACAAATATGTTGATGAGGGGGTTAAATAATACCAGAGATATGTAAGTAACCCGAGGGAGTCTGTATTTACCCAAAGTACTAATATGTGAATGAGTGGAATTAGTAAACATGTGAATTCCATCATCACCATATGAAATCACTGTACCCTGTACCTGAGCAAGGGGAGGGAATACACTAAAGACTTGACAAACAACACACTTTGCTATACAGATAATGGTAAAGTCTCCTGCCTTCCTACCATATGCACTGAAGTAGCATGCATTGTGCTTTAAACACACACAAAAGTCCAAAAGTGCATAAGACTATAGCACAGCACTCAAATAGCAACAACCTCTCAATTAAACTATCATAATGATTAAATTAGCATTGATATTAAATGATATGTCATCAACATAAAACAACCAACTCATTACATTCAGTGTAACACTATCATCGGTCATTACTGGTGGACTACTGTTGATCACCACCTCACACTGGTACTCTCTACCATCATCAGTTGTGCTCAATAGTGAGATAGTGTAAGTGTCTGTATACGATACTGAGTTCTCTGTTGTGGAGCTAACATTGATCAAGTTCTCTGCCATCACTACTTCATACCTCTCACAGTAGTCACAATGCAGTCCAGTGTTAGTGACTGATTAATCAATTGAGTACTGGGAGCAGTGGCAGTCATACTGGGAATGGGTGCTATTTTCTGTATAAGCAAATACACATACATGTATAATTACTCACTAGCAAGTTTTCCCAGTACAAATGACTCCGTTCCATTAGCTCCTAGTATCACCACATTACATGTATATAATTCCATTATCTTTCTCCATCAGGTAGGTAAACTGGATATAATACACTGTAAAAACTGCAAGGTAGAAATAACCACAATGGTAAAAACTACCTAGATAATATATGGTTAATGCAACATTAAGTGAGTTAAATCTACTTTGTTGGATATATTTAACTATTTGAGTAATTTCAACCCATACTTAGTAGAAATAACTTTCAAACAGATTGGTTGTTTATCCTTCTTATAACTTAGGTACATTTGACTGTGTAAATAGGTTAAAACAAACTACAAAAATGTCAAAATAACCAAATTAAAAGTTATGTTCATATGATAGTTAGGTTAACTAAAAATCAAATGTTTCATGGTTATGTAAGTTTCAGATCTTCCATCAAAGAGTTTGTGCCCATGAAGTACAAAAGGACTTAAAAGATCTTGAAGACACACAATCGACATATTTGTGGTGTCACTGATGACATAAGAATGAAAATGATCGTCAAAGTAAATAGTCTGACAATGGTACACATGTAGCAGTAACAAATCACCCCCAACAACGTAGACATCAATTAAATGACCAAACAAGGGATCAGTTCCATCTGTCCCTATTATAACATAGCAATTGTTATTGCAATAGTTTATACTGTTTTTCTTAACCCACTTAGGATGGAAAACAGTGGCATCGTTGCTTATTGAAGGTATGGCTCGCTGGATGATGCTTCCTAGTTGGTATGGCTGTTGTCCAATTGTACTAGGGCTACTGCCCGGACCACACTCAAAGCAAGACTGAAGCATGTTATCAGAAGCCAACTGATAACACATCCATCGCTGATGTCGACTTGCTAATGTGTAAGCAATATTCTTAAAGTTCCCCAAATGAGAAGCCTTTTTAAACAAGCTAAGTTTAGCTTCATGCCGCATAGTCCAATACCTGGTCATTGGTCCGAGTGCAACAATTTGGTCAGGATAATGAACAAGAAAATGAAACTTGGGTGTAATCATTGAACTTGAATGTAATGACTTGAAAAGAGAATGATGCTCCGCAATCAGTAGTTTTAGGACAGCACAATATCCCTTGGGTACAACAGGAGAAAACACAATATCAAAAATTTTTAGCAGTAAAAGAAAACACTGCCAGTGTTCATCGCCTTCAGGAACACAATCTCCCATTATCAAAGGGATAATTTGACAAAGAAGTAATGTTTGGGCAGCCGATAAATGAAATTTTTTATCATTAGACCCCAGCAATTCTCTAGTTATTATTCCTGGCCTGTCCATCTCATTTTTGCCATAATCAAAATTCTTAATACGGTGATTATATTCAGCTACAGTAATATATTTCTCATTCACACAATGTTTAACCAGTAGCTTGACCTCAAGTTGAGCAACACCTTCTAGGATATCATGCATAGCATCATGTGGTAAACCACCATCAAACATGGAAAAATTTATTGCACACATCAACTTACTACAACGATTGATTCCGTATGTTTTAGAGTAATGATCTTTTAGATCTCCTTCAGCTGCATCCAACTCATCACATTGTCTCTTGTGTATTTCAGCAGTTCGTTGACAAAAATCACTTGACAAAAACTTGTCCTTATATGATGTAGTTTTGACCATACAAGTACGACAAAATCTATGTGAAAAAGAAAAAGACTCCTTGAATCCTCCCAAAAGATTACTAGCTAGATTATCAGCCAGAAAACACATTAAACCTCCTTTAAAGTTGCGCTGATGGCCACTGATGTTAACATTAATACCATGCGTAGTTAACGTATTCAAATCTTTTATAAATGGTTCAAGAATAGTGTCAATACCATATTTCTGAATTACAGGATGTGTTGCACAAGCAACTAAATTAATGCTCCTTAATGTAGATCGAAATTTAGGTGGAATGTTACCGAGAGTGAATAAAATGATGCCTAATTTATGTTTCTTGGTATGTGTGCCTAGGGGGTTACAAACTTCAAGCTCATAAAAGTAGGCAATTACTTGAAGTGCAAGTGGATCATTTGAAAATAATGGGTGATTGCAAGCTAATTCTCCATCACAAAAATCTTCAAGTTTATCATCTGATCTCCTGTGAGGATTATCAATGAATTCCAACAGACTGGAATCTCCCAGTAGTCTTTCAAGCGTCTTAAAAATAGGAATATATTGAAAAGAGTCGCATTGTTCTACTAGCGATCTCTTAGTTCCTGAAAACCTTGCAGCATAAAAAGGTTCACCAACTAAAATCTCCTCTGGTTCCTATAGTAAAATAACAGATTGGTGTACGTTCATTCACCGTCCTTAAAACTTTATGTTTATAAGTGAATTTACCAAAATACTAATGCATTTACCATAGTAATCTTAGTTACTGCTTCAACAGAGTATTATGTACTAGTTCAAACTTACCACTAAGCCAAGATCTTCTACACAACACTTCTCTTGTTTATATCTTGTTTCCAAGCCAACAAAAGGATCGGCTAAGTCTTTAAACACACTGTCAATTTGTGTATCATCTATTCCAAGTGAAGCAAGCTTAGCACGAATACCACTGTGAAGAATTTGCACTGTGTGGGAAAAAACAGTCTTTGACCCTTCCATAACATCATCGATCGCTGTCTGAGACAAACGATGGTTTTCTTTTAATTTCAACAAATAAAGGGCGATGGCTTTCTTTTGACGAATCGCATCAATGCCTAGCAAATGCTCCAGATCTGGATTGAAATCTTCATTTCCTATATACAATGGTATTTAATTAATGATTCATTAGAATGTGATGCCTTTATTAAAGCAATTGGGATTAGTTACTGCATCACAAGTTGCATGAGTGCTGCTAAGTATTCACAAAAGTTGGTTTTGCCACAAGGGATCATTAAATCCACTAGCTACTGGAACAGTAAACTATATGATGTGATCATCTTTACGACCCACTTTTATAACTCTATGACAGTATAAAGCAATAGTTGCAATGCATATGTACTCCACTATTAACTTTGACACAATTAATGTACTGTACAGCAAGCACAAATTATAATATATGTGCATTGTGTGTACACTATCGCAGGAACCATATTAGACCACCGTTACTGCATGGGAGACTGACATACAGTGTATAGCTACTATATACACAAACCTTGTTGGAAAGCGTCATCGTGAAAATTGAAAGAGGATATCTCAGGTTCATCGGAACAATTCAACTGTTGCGATGCTCTATGAACTCGAGACTGAATTATGCCGGAATCTTTATGCTTTTTGTAGATATGTTGATAGAGAGCTGAATATGACTTGGAAGTATTACTGCAACCACCGATTCCACACACAACTGAAAAGCGTGGATCACTGGAATGAACTAGTCGTAGGTGACTTAAAACTAGTCGTATATTAAGTGCCTGGAAAACACAAAGGAGGCACTTAAACCTTGCATATTGCCCGCTGGTACCGGCGCTAGAACTACTCGCCATCTGGAGTTTCTATCGGTAACACGACAATCATCACCACCGCTCTCAGGTAACTATAGGCTACCATGCACACGTGATAGCTAAAAAAATTGGCGGTGTAACTTGGCGCTCATATGGTGTTTGCCGCCTTTTTTGGTTTAGTGCTTTCAAGTTTGGTAGATTTGTTCAAGCTTGGTGGCCTCGTTGGTAGCTCAATAATGTCCGAGACGATGTCGTCCACTGACGTTGACCAGCTTCAGAGCGAGATTCCGAACGAACTCAACGAAAGTATGTCAGTTGACGAACTTGTGTTTTACCTGAACGTAAACCAAGGCATTCCGGAGTCTTTTTGTGAAATTCTGAAAGGTACGTAACTAGCTAGCTACTAAAGGTTAACTCATTTGGCACACAGCGAGGAACGGCGTAGCTGCAGACTATGTCTGTCTAGTTGAAGTGACAACAGCAGTTCTAAGCTTAGTCAAAACTTACTAGCAGCCCTGTTGGGTGCCCCGGCTGTACTCTCCAGGTCTCATTAACGGACTGGATTGCCTAAAAACATTGTACAGTACCAGGTCTTGTCACATAGCTTTAAAAATTGTTCACACAACTTGCCATTTTTCACGGCAAGTGTCTTCCACTTTGTCAGTATACATGTAGCTTGTTGATGTGTACAGCATTATACAGCAATGTGATTTTTTATTTTTTTTGTAGAGAATTACATTGATGGTAAAGAATTCTTACAGTTGAGTCAGCAGGACTTAAAGGAAATGATACCTGCCATAGGCATTGTAAAGAAGCTGTTGAGGCTTATTTCAAAGGTATTTTAGGTGTATGTAGTAGCCGTCTTATTTATAGGTATATTTTTAAATTTATTTATTAATGTTTTACAGTACAAGTATTCACTGAAAGCCATAAAATTAATTACAGTATCGGAAAAAAGAAACAAACTATATTCCAGTGTAAAGCCATACTTAAGTTACCTAATTATTGCATCTGTGACTGGTCTCATGGGCTAGGCTTGAAACAGACTCTCAACAACTAGACAATGGCATGCAGAGAATGCTTTAATTGAGGTATGCAGGGTTTTTACTCTGGTAAGACACCTTGCCACAAACTTTGACACATAGATTGCATACTGGATTCCTAACAAGTTTAAGATTTCAGTCACATGGGCCATTGTCTAAACAGCTAAGACATGCATTGCTAGGATTCTCCCTCAGGAATGATGTAATAATCAGCCTCGGCTCGCATCAGTGATTATTCTTTGGGTTATTTATCCACTGAAGAATCCTAGCACTGCATGTCTTACCTATACTAAACCAGGAATTATCTGGTTCTTCTAAAGCTGGAGAGACTATTAACTTACAATTTTTGTATAAATCAAAAAGATTGCATGTGCACTAATTTATTAGAATATTTGCAAAGCACATGTAATAGTGGGTGATACATGGCTATTCTCAGTGTTAAATTTTTAGCTATAACCAATATCGTCTTCACCAGGGGAGATTTCAAGATGTTCTAATAGAGCAGTCCAATACTCTTATAGGAAAATCATTGCACTACCATGTATTTCACAACCACTTAGCAAGATCTTGAGAATTAGCACTGACCCGTACTCTGTATTTGCAATAAACGGTACTCATGTATGATAATTTTATGTGTTTAGGCATCCCACGTAGCTACGTATATACATTGTGAGTTGAGGCTGTATTTGATTGCTTGAAGTTTAATTGTTGACATAATATTATGTATGTAGTGTTCATGAAAAGTTTGCAGTAATTGTAAATATGATTTTTATATAGGATGATATTCCTGCTTTGTCATCTGTTGATACGTACAGTCCAACTCCATGTAGTGATCAAGGTTCGACATGTTCAACACAGTCTGTTGCTTCGTGTACATCAGGAAGTCTGTCCGCAAGCAGTTTTGAAATACCTTCTCACTGGAGACCAGAGACGGATGCCTGTATTAAGAGAAAGGAGCTAACACGAGAAAGTCGGAATGATATTGTTAGAACCTTGGTTACTCTTGCAATTTCTAAAGTGGGTTCGAAGCCATCCAGAAGCAACTGTGAGCAGGTTGCCAGACTCCTTATCCTTAAATATCCATATATGAAGGATGATATAGGTGATGGCTATGTAAGTTATGTTATGCAATTGTACACATATTAAAGAGTATATAATTTGTACATTTAAATAGCAATAACTGTCTATTTTTAATTTTTCCTATCCTGAGTGCTGTGTTTTCCATACAGCACGAATTTGTGGTGCTTTAATTAATACTTGGATGGTTTTGCATGGGAGGAACAATGGGTATAAATACTCGTGCATATTGTATGCACTCATTCAGAGATAAAACAGTTGTTTACCACATATCTATGGAATAACTGCCATATTAACAAAACAACACACATTTTGTCATTGTATGGCCAATGGAGTACAACTGCCGCCGTTGATCCTCCCGTGCAAAGTACACAATATGGTAGTGATTTTTGTAACTTCACGTGTGCAATCTAAGTTGCTATAGTGCATTAAATTCTGGTATTTTCTAGCAATGCATAGCATTTGCCACATGGTTATATTCAGCTGAACACTGGTGGAATGATTACTAGATGATGATGTTTTGTCCTCCAAGTTTCCATCCACTATATTTGTACTTGTATTTCGTTTTTTGTAATTAGTTTGTGTACGTTTTTGTATGGAAGAACAGCTATACCGAATATTGGAGCTAAAATAATAAGCAAGAATACAAGTACTGTGGACTGTATACATGTACTGCAGATTTACGCTACAGTGGATTGGTTGCTTCTTGCAACATTGGAGAGTAAAATGCATAGAGCATGGTATGGCTTCTTACGTGGCAATTAGCCAACTGATACAGAAATTTTGAACCAATCCGATATATTCCGATATGTTGAATCTAAACACCGATACTGATCTGATATACCGATATAAATTTAGAAACCAAATGGAGATGTCAAATTAAACTATATTTATGCACTTATAACCACTGTAAGATCACTGGCAATGCTTCGTTGCCTATGGTGGTGTGGCCTCTATTATGTGGCCCAGACAACAAATATTTTAATGGATACTCCTGCTAAGATTACTCTCCATTTTAATGGCTGGTTGTTCTAGGTTGTATTCTCTGGTTCATTCCATGGTTGCTTTTAAAACTCACTAATTTGATTGTTGATTGTATGATTGGTAAACGTTATAACAATAAAACAGTAGCCATGTGTGTGCACTTAGATGGCTTCTCGTAGCAAAGTGTTTTGCAATAAGCAAGAAAGTCTCTGTTTCCCAGTCTTGTTAGCTGTATTACATTGCATAGTCAGTGCACACTGTCTGTAAGACAGCCCAGTTGTACTGTATATCGGTATATCGTATCGGTTTTGGCAGTAATATTGATCCCTACCGATATTGACAAAAGTCTCCGTACCAGCAACCGATATGATATCGGTGTATCAGTACACCCCTACTAGAAACACAATTTTAATAGTAAGAACTTGGTACTTCGGCCATGTACAGTTAAATCTTTAGCATATCTCATGCTTATTTTGACAATTTTCTGAAATTTGATGGCATCTTTTAAAATTATATTATATATACTTCTTGTATTTGTATGATGTATGAATTTGCTCTTATGTGAAAGTTTTATTGCTGCAGACTTCATGGGTGGACAAAATGATTGAAAGAATCCGAAATTTAATCAAACTGGACAGAAAGAGAGGAGCTTCCATTGATCAATCACCTGCTCCAAAAAGAAGTAATAACAAGGACAAACTTCAAAGAAGGTACCCACTAACTCAGAACTCACCTATTGTGGATTTGGAGACTTTTGAAGAACACAACAAGGCTATGGTGGAAGAAATGAAAAATCGTACTCGTGACCGGGTATTGCTTCCATTAATGAAAACCACTTTTCAGAATCGATGGGTTTATGTACGGAAAGATGCCACCAGTGTTAAGTCTATCATTACTGAATATCCATGCCTCAAATTTCCAGCAATTGTAAGCATATACAGTAATATTGTTAAATGTTTATGTTGTTATTGTATACAGTTGGAGCAAGAATTAGCTATGATAACAGGGAGAGCAAATGTAAAAGATTCTTTTCTGAGGGAATGGGCTCGATATGTTCCAGCTATCATTGCATTGGGCAAAAAAAGCTCTAAGAAGAACATCAAAGAAGTGCTGAAGACTGCTCGTGAAGAAGGTACAGTGTGACTGCTATTATTGCATATCATAGAAGTCTGTATTTAAAGTAATATCTTATGACCATGTCTGTTGGTAGTGATCCACCAATAAGAGATTTAACCGATTATCTGATACTTGAATTACATACTGGCCGATACCGATAACCGATCCGATGTTTATATTTACTCAATTTCTACATGTTTTATGCAATATTGCAATATATTTCCTTAATTTCTGTCTTGATTTCTTAAATATAATGTTGTTAGGGTCAGCAAAATTAATCTGCCAAAACATCTACTAATAATTACCGATATTTCCAAAATTTGGCCGATAAATCGATTTCTGATGCTTTACCGATTAATCGGTGCATCACTATCTGTTGGTACAATTCAAAGTCTCATTTCTTGTTGAAGTCATGTTGTTTTACAGAGTTTTAATAGGTACTTGGTACATGAGGTTTAAAACACAATTTGCAAATAGTATACAGTGAATGTGTTTGAAGTCTAAATAAAATTACTCAGAAGGTGTCAAACTATTTTTATGGCCAGCTAGTAGGTCTCTTTGTGGATTGTAAGATCTCAGAGGAGGGTGGACAAGCGCACGTGAGTGCATACATTTGTATTAAAAGTATAACCAAGCCTTCAGCAAAGTTTAAATGGGTACCATTCGAAAGTGTGCTTCACGTTTAGTATATTTAGCCGGTCTTCCCCACTCTTCCCCACTATTCCCAACACGTAAATCGCCCTTGAATTTATAGAAGATCACGTGTGCAGTAAGTTTGTCGGTGGAATCGATGCGTTGCACTCTAGCGACACCTTATAAGCTTCTATTCGAGCCCAACAATCGTTGAAGAAGGTATTATGATATACAATATGCCTCCTATGCTCGCTCCCATGGAATTAAAGAAAGGAAAGCGGACGCCGCTAGCGTGTCCTCATGGAGAATCAAGCAGGAAATAGGACATCTTTGTACTCATTTTCTTCCGTTTGTCACAAGAAGCACAAGATAAATTAGTGTGGCTGTTGCTAAACAGGTTTTATCACTTCATTTTAGTCTTGGTATTAGAAATATTCAATTAACGGTAATAATTTTCAATAGCGCTTATATCGTGTCCACCCTCCTCTGGTAAGATCTCTTTGTCTTCCAATGGTCAAAGCACACTATGCATGCCATGTTCTAAAGCACATGACCATTGTCATTAATGTATTTTTATTTCTACTTTCAGATGGTGATGATATTTTAGCTCTGAGCATACTAGTGGAGTTGTTAGCTCCGAAAAATGCCAAAGAGACGATCAAATTTGTTTACACGGAGTATCAAGTATGGTTCTATGAATAATGAAACTGCAACTATGATATTTATTGTTTCTTGTGTAGATATCCACAAGAGTAGAGGATGCAGCAAAGTCACAGACATCATATGCAGCACCACGAATAGGAGGGTACCTTGGTGTAGGTCCAGGTGACCAATTTTTTGTTTTTGTGGAAAACATGACTCTCTGTCAGTGTTCAACATTGCCAGATGCCATCTTTCTTACGTTTTCAGCATACTATTCATTTTACCTTGAGTACTCAACCCAAACCAAAAGCTTTATGTGGTTTCTTCAGGATTATATCTTCTCCTATCCTGATAGTACTGACCACAGTGCATCATATTTGGCAGTCACGTCAGATATTAAACGTAACCTGTGAACATAAATATATCTATTGACAAACAAGACTGTACCCATATATAACATCTTTACAGGCTGTACTAGTTATGTTACGTATATGCCATGTTGTAAAAGTCTATATATTTGTTCATGATTACTGTTACTAAGAGATAATATTATGTTGTCACTATGTAAACAATTACAAGACTGTTGTTTAATCCTTGATGACGATTTGTGACTTGTATACTATGTGTGATAAATACTAAAGGATTTATAATATGCTACCAATTCACAGAAAGCAAACAGTGGTGAGGCAGGTTATCATCTAGGTACAAACAACAACAACACAACCACTTGTAACAGTCATTATTACCAACCATATGGTATAAGTAACTTTCTGGATGGTTATCATAGCTAATTATAAGGAAGGTAAATAGTTCATTCTGTAAGTAGTAACTAACCACTGGTATTGTGGTTAACACCACCACTAACTGCAGGCTTTTTAACCTAATACTGAAGTGGTTACTTTAATTCCTGCTATAGTTAAAGCAACACCTGGTGGTTATTATTACCTACCTTGATGGAGGTACTTTCAACCCACACAAAGTTGTTATAACATTTTGGATCTTGGTTGATGTTACCAACCTTAGGTTAAAGTTACCTCTTCACATAGATGGTTCCTATAACCTTTAAAATAAATGGTTGCTTCTACCTAAAATTTTGGTTACCTGAGTTTCTGGTAAAACTACCCATTTTTTTGGGTTAAATCTACCTTTCAGTTTTTACAGTGTAGTTACCACTACTGCTGGTTGGGTTGATGGTCACTCTATTATCATTAAATTTTGTAGTAGTCTCCTCCAGGTCCCATCCAACTGATCATTACTGAATTGGACTCCACTAACTGTACTCACTGTACAATTTACGTTTAGGGAATCACCCACCATTGCTGATCGTATGGTATCAATTGGTGATATGGTAATGTTAAACGGTGGGACTAAGAAAAGAAACACAATTATGATAATTACAGTTACAAAATTACTAACCCATCAAATCCAGTGTAACAACATCAAAAGCACTTATTGATGGAAAACAACTAATGAACACCTCACAATAGTATTCTGTATGATCATCAGTTGTGTTTAATTGTGGGATAGTATGTGTGACTGTGTATACCGCTGGGTCATCAGTTGGAGAGACAGCCCTCATTTCATCAAGTCCTCTACCGCCAATACTCCATATAATATCCACTCTACTGGTGATGCCTCTCACAGTAGTCACACTACACTCCAGTTTTACTGACTGACCAACTATCTAAGTGTTGGGGGGTAGTGACAGTCACATTGGGAAAGGGTACTGTATTAAGCAAGAGCATGAACATATACTCTCAAAAGATATTCAACTTACCAGTAAGTATTGCTAGCATAACTGACTCTGACTCAATTGTAGTTAGTGTTGATACATTACACATGTATGTACCATTATCTCCTTCCATCATGTACACAAACTGAAGACCACTACTGTAATTATTACCAGTGTCACTGGTTGGTCACTCTACTATCATTTGTAACAGTGTTTCTTCCAAGTCCCATCCAACTGATCATTACTGAACTGGACTCCACTCCACTAACTGTACTCACTATACACTGGATCATTTGCGGATCACCCACCATAGCTCCTTGTATTGGATCAGATGGTGATATGGTAACTGTAGGAGGAGGAACTGTGGAGGAAATGTATACATAGCAAAGGAACATTGAACAACACACACCAACCCATCACATTCAGTGTAACACCATCAATAGCCAATACTGGTGGACTAGTGTTGATCACCACCACACACTGGTAATCTCTACCATCATCAGTTGGCCTCATTTGTGAGATTTTGTAAGTGTCTGTGTACACTAATGAGTTGTCTATTGTGGAGCTAACATTGATTCCCTCCATCATCTCAAATTCTGTACCATCACTACTCCATATAATATCCACTCTACTGGTGACTGTACCATCACTACTCCATATAATATCCACTCTACTGGTGATACCTCTCACAGTAGTCACACTACACTCCAGTGGTAGTGATTGACCAACTATCTGAGTGTGAGAGGCAGTGACATTCACAATGGGAGAGGGTACTGTATTAAGTGTAAACAAGAACATGTACATACCATATACTATCGAAGGTGTGCAACTTACCAATAAGTGTAACCAACATACGTACCTTCACACAACTAGTGTGTTTGATAAAATAAAACAGCCAAAATAGGCAAAAGAATGGCTGCGGTAATATTATTACAAATTATACTTGGCTGCCACCTTTATTTCCACACTAACCTATTTTTTGAATAGCTGCACCCCTTTTTCACAACTTGAATTAGATATCATGTCTTTTTGCATATATTATGCAAGCACCAAAACCAGCCTGCGACAACTTACTTTGAAGCTGGCTTTTGTTTTCTTCTGCAAGTACCTGATTTTAAATGATATTTAGCTGTTTTCAAAAATTTTTGTATTATTTTGCAGTAATTACGCATTGTTGTATTAATTTATATTGCTTCATGCTCTATTATATATATTGCTTTAATTTGCTAAGGCTTTATATTTATAGCACAAGCACCAAAAACCTGTAGGACACTTTGGTCTTGGTGCACCTATTATAGTGCACCAAGGCATGTAGCTACTTGAGTAAATGAAAATTTACCACATTTTTTGCATAATTGTCAGTATATGCACCAAACATAGATGAATATAATTAAAATGTACCCTAAAACTCACTATATAAATTTAATTAATTTCTAAGGCTTCCTAATAGTGGCTCTGTGAGTCGCCCATACATTTGTATAGGACATCAAGGTTTTTACGATATTCTATAAACAAACCTGTTTATAGTTATGAATTTTTGCTACTGCTGGTTGAAGTGGGCAAGTATCACGCATAATTACCCTACCAAAAATTAATTACAACTCTTCAAATTTACAGATTGCTGGTGTGCATTAATTAGATTTTGGGATATTTTAAGTGGTTTTTCATTTTTTTATTTCTGCTTCCAACTATCAACAGATATTTCAAAATCTGCTTTGTAAGAAATTTAGCCCTACCCATTATGCACACATTGGTATCAATAAAATTTTTATTAGCAATAATCAGTGGGAGGAGATTAAATTTTTTTACGAAATTGCCTAAAATAGATGTTTTCTCTTACAAAGCACTTATTGTAGACAAATTTTACAATTTGCTCTGATAGATGTGTTGAGGTTTTGATTAGTTACCCATGGATATCAAGATTTTGAAGATTTGAAGTAATACCAAAAAGTAGATACAAAAAATCCAAAATGTAGTAAAATCCAATTAGCGTCCAATTAAAACAAGTTTCCATAGCAACCAACACTTCAGAGAGTAGAAGAGTTACTTGAGGTACTTGTATGGTAAAATTTCTAGATGACAAGCTTAATTGATTACATTGTTGCAACACAAAATGTAAAAATCACAGTTTACTCAAGTAGTACATGCCTTGGTGCACTATATACTAGAAGCACACTTGTTACACAACTTACATACATGCATGTATGCTTGCGAGAATCTATTACACTTCAAAATTTGCTATTATGCTTTTCCCTCAATTTTCTGCCTATATTATGCTTGATTTTATGTTTTTCAGAAATGTATTATGCTTTCATTTTATGTTATTTTTTCTTTGTGCAGAAATATTCTAGTAATAAATTAAATGTGAACAAAGAAGAGTTATATCAACTTCAAAATGCCAATAATGGAAATGGTTTGAAAATGGAATGTTTCCAAAGTTATTAGGCATATTAGAGCAATATCTAGCCCCCCTGAAGCTATTTTATATCAGCATTTTATTGCCTAATACTAAATATTACCTTATTAGTTTGTATGCAAATACTGTATTTGTATATTATGCATTGTTTCTGACATTTCCTGTTAAACATGAATTGTAGCGATTTGCATTCAAAGTACAGCAATTGTTCATAATATGTAACTTAAATGTAGCACCATGCCATGAACATAATATTAGCCTCCTGGGAACAAACACTTCAAGGATTCTCATTATCTCTGTTGCATTCAATGACTGTTCTGTTAGAAAGTTTGACTTTTCTATTAGAGAATCTCTATCTTTTGAAATATTCTCTGGTGTGATATTAACCAGTCTCACTGCAGCCCTGGAGAGACAATACTATTTCATTGTCCAGACATTCACTAGCATTCTGACTCAACGCTAACTTTATCTTAAACTTTTTAGTAATCTTCAGAGTTTCCATCAACATTTTATTGTCTTCCAATAATGCATCAGACATGTTGGATAACACAAAAATATTTAATGATTGATGCTGAGCTTTGCTATGCCTGGTAATAGTTGGCATGTGGCTGCATGTGTGACCCAATAAAACTCAAACCCACAATGAAAAGTATTTTGTCAAATGTAAAATTATTCATAAGACTGTATAGTCAGGTTCACTATGTACTTTTGTTCAAATTATATGGGGGTTAGCAAACCTATACATTTTTGGAAAGCTTAGAGCATGAGGAATCTGAAAATCAATGTTTACATTTGTAAAGATTCTGCAAGGTCAGCATTTTTAAATTTCAAAATGGTAGCTAATAAAGTAAAAATTCCTGGTATATCAATTTTAATTTAACATAAAGGTTCATTAAAGGAACTCAACGGATTCTCAAAAAGGAACTCAACAGATTCTCTGGTGACATTTTCACATCCCTATTCATTAGAGATCATAGTTAATCATGAATAGTTAGAATGCTTTACAAACAGAATAGAAGAGCATCCATTATGCTGCAATAACTCACTATAATTTTTAGCAAAAAGAATAGATTAAATGGATGAGATGTATGTATAACTGGTGCAAAGTATAAGTTTGGATTTCACTGAAACAGTTCAAGCCTAAAAACAGCACAAAAGATTGAGTTACTCTAATAGAGCAGTCACATATTCCAAAAAAGCAGTCAATTTTGAGTCCATATTTCTAATGTAGCAGTCACTTTTATGGAAATCCTAGCTAGTGTGCTTATGTTAGGCATAAATTTAGGAGATTAGCTAATACTAGGTTTGAAAGAAAATTGTAATTTGCATAAAAATGCTCCTTTAAAAGGTAACTTTGAAAATTAGCAATTGGTAGCTATGATTTCACCCTGACTAGATCTGAGAGTACTATTGCACCAGTTGGTGGCATGCATTGACACAGTTAATTATGTCAAAGATAATTTTGCTCAAAATTTATGAGCCTACATAATTATTATTAGAAAGCTGAAAGCATGCAGATCAGTGAAAATCAATGCTTACATTTATACAGATACCTACATGTTAGCAGTTTGAAAACAACAGTACACATGGTGCAAATTTCTCCATATATATTATGTCAACCTCTTATTTGCAACAAACACTATTTCTACTGTATGCTCTCACACACATATAGAATCCATTGATAACCTCTAAAGTGCTAAGAAACTTAATTTGGCAGATGATAATCGCATGAAACAAAGTGAATTATTAACATTGAGGTGTAGGGTATAGCTACATATAAAAACATCACAGCTATGTATCTACATACATATTTGTATATGTATTAAAATATAATACAGTTAATTCAAAGATATGAGCCTAACAATCATCAGCACTGTTACTGTTGTCATTTTCGATGCATTATACAGTACGATAGTACTATATATTAGGGATCATGCAGGAGCTTTCCAGTTCAAAGTATCACTCTAAAACCAGTCTCAATATTCCTTCATGAGAGCTTAGCAACATTGGTTAGGCACAGCCAAAGTAAAAAATTTCTTCAGACTAACCCCAAACTCTTTCTATAGCATTTTAAAAATTTTCTATTTAACAGAATTTTACACTGGCTGACTGACTGACAGCCAAGTATAACTTGACATATGGACTTAATTTTGCCTACTGCATGTACAATACATACATCATGGGCTTTCCTTTGTCTTTGTGTTCCAGTTCTCTTTGCTGACAATGCAAGGTATCAATTCACTATATAGCGTGATGCAGCTTAACTGTGGTTGTGTAAGCTTATCACCAGTATTTTCCATAGTAATATGATTGATAGTTGAGACACTTCTCATGCTGTTCTTTGTTTGCAATGCTGTGTAATGGAAAAGGCATAGTTTAACATGAAGTGTAATGGCTACCTCCATTTTTGCTTCATAATTGATAGTTGGGGCATGCAACCAGACATATATTTTGTCAGGTGCCCTTCTTCCTTTTGATGCAGTATATGTTCAGGTTCACCAGCCATAATTATGTTACAACAACAGTCCTACATTTAATCGTTATACTTCAGTCTAATACAGCAGTGAAAAAGAGAGGTTGCATATATGCTGCAGTGGACATTTAATCCCTAATTCAGTCATGGTTATAGACTGAATGAAGTATAGGGATTAAATGTCCACTAGTGTAATTATGCAAATGTATAGGCAACCTCTCTTCTTTCTGTATAGCAAATCCCTACTTTTTGATCCCTAATCCAACTTCACAATTTTCATTTTTCATTCTACTTGTATGTTTAAATCTTCATCTGTACCACACAACTATGCAAGGTAAATTGTTGCAATAGCACTAGCATTTTAGCATGGAGCAGTTTCTTGTAAGCCTGTCATTAAATAACATGTTGGCTAGATATTTTATTTCTGTTCCAAATGTCCTTGTTTATTTTTGTCATCTGGATAAGAATCACTCCATCAACAATGGCAATATTTGGATTATTTAAAGATGCGTGATATGCAATCATTCTGTCACTGGAAAGCAAATTTTCATTGGATTAACACTTAGGTAACAGTGGATCCTATAATTTTCAAAGATTGTGTATCAATTTTAATGCATGTCTATCTGGTGCATAAAATTGCTCTTGATGATCAGAGTAAATTTACTGTTGCCAATTGTTTATGTGAAAAGGAAATTTCCCTTTTAGGGGAGAGCTAATTCCAATTACTGTAATTTTAAAATGAAAATTGTTCAAAATTCATCTAGTGCTAAACATACGTAAGCACATTAGCAAAAAAATGAGATCAAAAGTTGACTGCTTATAAGTGACTGCTTTATTAGAGTATCTAAATTTCATCTTTTTTTAGGTTTGCACTTCTTTAGTAGAAGTCAAATTATACTTTGCACTAGTTATAGCTACTTTGCACCAGTTATACCCAAATAATCCAGAATATTTGTTCACTACACATCATTCCTGAATTATTGACATATAATAGGTGTTCTTCTATTCCCTTTGCAAAAACTTTCAATTATTCATGATTAACTGTCTCACCTCTAATGAAGAGGTGTAAAAATGTCACTAGAGAACTAGAGAATTTGTTGAGTTCATTTATTAACAGTAATGAGTAGTTGAGTTTCACAGGAATGTTTTGATCTAAATCCAAACTGGTTGTCTGAAAGAATATTGTGGTCCTCCAAATGCTTCATAATTTGACTCACGATGATATGCTCCATTGTTTTACAAACTACTGAGGTGAGTGAGATAGGATGGTAGTTGCCTGGGTGAGCTTTGGAACCTTTTTTAAATATTGGGGTGACATAGGCATGCTTCCATTGTAATGGAACTTCACCAGATTCTAGTGATTGTTTGAAAATATGAGTTAGAATGGGAGATAATTCGGCAGCTGTGGCCTTCAGTACATACGGATGCAAGGAGTCAGGTCCTGGGGATTTGGATGTGTCACAGGTACTTAACAAGTTGTAGACTCCTTGTTCGGTAATCTCAAATGTAGGTAAAGATGGAAATAAGGATGGACCTTTGTCAGGAATGTTACTATTATCTTCGGATGTAAAGACAGACTGAAAGTGTTGATTGAGGGTGTCTGCTTTTTCCACAGGATTGGTTATGATATGACCATTTATAGGATTTATTAATGTACTAATACCATTGTTTTCTTGTTTTCATGACTTGATGTAGTGCCATAAAGACTTTTTGTTACTGTCTGGTGATGAAGTTAGGTTTGTCAGGTAGGATTTGTGTTGGTACTTTAGTTTATGATCTATTTCTTTTTGCAATGATTTATATTCATTCCAGTCACTATCTCGACAATAACGCTTTGCTCTTCTATAAACTCTTTGCTTTTTACGTATGAGTCGTTTTAAAGCAGAAGACAGCCAGGGAAGGTGAATTCTTGTACTTAATTTCTTGGTAGGAGTATGAGTGTTTATTATTTCTTGTAAATTTTGTAAGAAGAAGGACCAATTTTCATCTAAGCTTTGGGGTGATGCTTGATTTATTTCAAAGTAATCATGTGACAAGTCTGATAATTCCTGTCTTATTTTTTCCCGGTCAGCTAGCTTGTAAAGGTAAACAGTTCTGGGATGTTGTTTGATTACACGTTTAGGAATCTTGATGGATACTAAAACAGCGTCGTGGTCACTCAAGCCCGGAAGTGGTTCACATGATATCACAGAATTAGGATTAGTAGTAAACAATAAGTCTAAAACATTTTGAGCTCTTGTAGGGAAGGTGACTAACTGAGACAGTTGGTAGCTGTGTGATAAGTCAATAAGTTTTTCACAAAAGTGACATGATACATAGGAATTTATTAGTGTACTGTTTCCCAGTCAATACCTGGACAATTAAAGTCACCTCCAAGAATGATTTGAGTGTGGGGATACTTTTGCTTAATCGTGTCTATGGAAGACTGCAAGTTGTCAAGTATTGTATCACTTGAGTGAGGAGGACAGTAAAAGGAGCCAACGATAAAGTCATTGTTCTTGTCAAGATGAACGTGAGCCCGCACTATTTCAATAGTTGAATTGTCATTAATTTGTGTACATGGTATAGAGCTCTTTATGGAAATAAACACACCACCACCAGAAGTGTTTCTGTCTTTTCTGTATGTTTGATAATTATTTGGGAAAACCTCAGAGTTTAGAATAGATTCATTCAAATGTGATTCTGTCCCTATAATGATGTCAATTGCATAGGTAACCAGAAAAACTTCAAGTTGAGTTCGTTTGTTAGTAACACTACAGAAATTTACAATAGACAGTTTCAAATCACTTAATACATTATTTGAGTTTGGGTTATTAGTAGAGTTATTAAAAACCTGTGAATTTGAGTCAGGATTTGAGTTAGTTATAGTGGAAACAGGGAGTCAGGATGACTCCATGCTTGTGGCAGAGGTATTATTAAGTGGCTGTGCTGATACAGTTACATACTCTAATTTGTTACCATCTGTACTCACTTTGCAGTGAAGCTTGTTGTTGAGGTATAAGGAATCATTTCTTATTTTGATGTATCTCCATTCGGTACCATTGCAATTAGGGATCTCCTTTCCTTCAATAATAAGCGTTCCTTTTGACGCTCCTGGGGAGTTAGATCAGGTTTTATGTAGATTGGAGCTTCAAGCTTAGACTTAGAACTTAGGATGTCAATTGCTGTGTTTGAACGAAGGAACTTCACCAGAAGGGTCTGGGACGCTCATTCTTTTGGTCATACTTGCCGAGACGATACAAATCTTTTATATC
Organism: Dysidea avara; assembly: GCF_963678975.1. NCBI lineage: Eukaryota > Metazoa > Porifera > Demospongiae > Dictyoceratida > Dysideidae > Dysidea > Dysidea avara. The sequence goes on from NC_089272.1 coordinate 46,920,075, forward strand.
ACTAGGTTCAATGTCAATATCAGTTGCAGACAGAGCCTCCATCACGTTTTCCATGTCCTTTTTGATTCGGAGTTGTCTGTTGGTATTTAATTTAATTTAATTTAATTTAATAATTGCTTTACAGAATTGGAATTACATACAGTAGAGGCTATAGTGATTACAGAGACATACAATTCTGAAGGACTACCAGTGTCCTGCACTGGTAGCCTAGAGCACTAACTACTTAACTACAAAAACTATACATGCATACATTTATATAATAGTTACAAATAATTATAGTTGGTTGGTGCAGGAGTCTTGGAGCAGCGGGTACAAGGACACAGGTAATGAAAAGTACAGGGGGTATTATCAAAGTTAGCTAAAAAATGATTCCATAAAAATGCTTTCAACTTTGGTTTGATTACATCTAGTGATTGAGATAGGTCAATTATTGGTAAAGAGTTCCATAATCTTGGTAAACGATAAAAATATGAGTTCATGATATTTTGGGGATTTTCTGCTACACCATACACAACGATGTTGAATTTCCTATCAATGTTGGTGGCATTTTGATAGACAGTGTTGAAACTTTGTCAACAACTGGAGCACGAACAATTTGAGTAGAAGTCTGCTGTGGTTGATTAACAAGGTCTAGTTTGCGTTTAAGATCATTTAGAGAAGTTTGAAGTGTATAGTAATGGTCGACATTAAGCTGTCTATTTCTGCCTTCTGCGCTTGGATCTCACAGTAGCTATAGACAAAAGAACGTGTGTTCTTCGCCAGCATCTCTTAATGTCGCGAAGTTCGTTGCTGATAACCCAGTGCATCTACGATGTACCCAAGCGTCACAGTAGCCTTCACAATAGATTGCATCATCACCTTTCCTGTACTTTGTAGCTTCTTTAATTACTTCATCGCATATTGGGCAAGTACTGTTTCTTTTGGATTTCTTCCCGCGCTGGTTTGAGCTGTCTTTAGATCTCGGTCGTTTCAACGGCAGTAAACCTGGACTGGGAATTGAAATTGCGTTCAACGACATTTCTGTTCACGAAGGGGAAGGAAAGCACAACTTTTCTTCAGGAATATTTTCTTAGCAGCTTACTTTCAAGAAGACGACAAAAGTAGCTGCATACCACAATCGAAGGTATCTAGAAGCATATTTGTGTTTTTTTTATTTTCTGATGCCCGGGCAAAGTGAAGTGATGCCCGGGCATTTGTAGCTACACCACTGATCCTACTGTTTTATTTGCTGTTTGGAATTAGTTGACCCTTCCAATAGTCTGTAAAAGTCAACTTTGGTGAGTGTCACGTGACTCTCGGTTCAACATAATATGAGATTTATGCAACCAGTGACACGGATTGATTCTTATATGTACTCCTTTTTCCCTTCGGCAATCAAAATCTGGAATGATCTACCCCAAAATGTGATTGACTCCAATGATATTGATCAGTTCAAACAAAAACTAGCAATTATTTAATTTGTATACTTGTATGTATGTTGTGACCTGTGCACTATACTCTAATAGAGGTCTGCACAGTATTACCAATAATAATAATAATAACAGCCCCGCCGTTATTGAACCAACTTTCGGTTTGCCTTCTATATCGAGAGTCTACTGTCTAGCGCTTGTAATTTCGCGGCAAAATACGCTTAGTCTAGCTAAGTCTCGCAAGGGGTGACACACAGCATTGCACACAGGCACTCACTGCAGGTAGATCTGCGACCTAGCTGTCAACGTACCAATGGTCCGGGCGGACCATTTGTGCAGTCATAAAAGGTCCGGCCGGACCATTTATGTCGAACATATCAGCGTTGAAACCGGGTCAGGTCATCCGGGTCAACCGGGTCACATTTTCTCCGGGTCATCCGGGTCCGACCCGGTTTACAAATTATCCGGATTGGATCACGTGAGAAACGAAATTGTTCATTTGACGACGTGGAAACTTATAAACGCTATCGCGTAGCTCTTTCGTGCGCCACGCCTACTTATCGCGTTACAAACATACACTCAGCCACGCCCATTTATTAGTAAAAGCAGCATGTAGCACGAAACTGAGGGTATCTATGGTGAGGGGTAGCTATTGTCAGTAGGTGATGACCTTTTTTTTTTTTTTTTTGTCTTCAAACTACAGCTAGGCTGAAGTTGCAATTCCAAAGTCTGGATTTACTCAACACAAATCGAACGCTCAAAACGTAGTCTCGCTCGCTCAAAACGTAGTCTCGCTCGCTCGAGACTAGCCGAAACATAGCCCTTATCGCACGCCTCGGCTTTAATTAATCCGGGTCACATCCGGGTCAAATCCGGGTCTGACCCGGATTGCTATCCGGGTCAGTGGGTCATCCGGGTCAGCAGTAGTGACCCGGTTTCAACGCTGGAACATATGCGGTACGGCCGGTGTCACAGTGATATATGTTTCCCCGGGTAACGTGTTTCCCGCACACATATCCCTAGGGATCCGCGTTTCCCCGCACACATATCACTAGGGATCCGTGTTTCCCACCAAAAGCTGTACGTACGTATACATGTCAGTGATATGTGTTTCCCGTAGCGATTTTTGTAATATTTCACCGCACACACTTATCCCTAGGGATTTGTGTTTCCCCGCACATATATCACCAGGGATCCGTGTTTCCCACTAAGATAGAGCCATCGTGCAGTAACTCCAAGGTCCTATATGGCCAGTTGCAAACAGTACGCGATCCAACCATTCAGTAGATATTATTGCTATCTAGCTAATAGACACCCATGCATGCATATTGCATGCAGCTGTATATAGCTACTATATAAGCTAGTACAATAATTATACTATAGCTAGCTATACTAATAATGATAACTATAATAGTCATTTAAAATAAACTTTGCTGCTCTTCTCTGGACCTGCTCAATAAGTGTGATGTCCTTGACAGGGGCGGATGTATAGGATTTATAAAAGGGGCGGCTAACTCAAGGTAAAAAATCTCTTGGGTAGAGAGCATGCTGGAACTATGGGGGTCTGGGGGCATGCCCCCCAGGAAATTTTGAAAAATAGATGTTAAAATACTGCAATTTGGAGACATTCCCACATAAAATTCATAATATTTCCTGCCTGTAGATTATATATACTGCCTTTAGATTATAACAGAACCAACTATATGCTTCCAGTGAATGTTCTATTAGAGTAGTTAGCTGACTGCTCTATTAGAGTATCTCGATCTTGTACACCTCCAGGTCCTTGTTGCATAAACTTTAGCATATAAATCCACTGATAATACCTTGGAAAGATGTTAATAAGGTGGTTTTATATTATTGGTGACCATATAATTAAGACGAAATTTCATTGTAATTCTCAGCATCATATTGATCAAGTAAAGCCTATAAATATGAAGGGGGGCTTCAGCCCCCAAAGCTCCCCCCCCTGAATCCGCCCCTGCTTGATATGGTTATAGGTTTCCAAATCACTGAACAGTATATAACTTGCGGTCTCACTAAGGAAATATACAAAGTTCTCTTGGCTGTCACTGTTTGTTGCTTGCTAAAATTGCAATGGAGCAGTCCTAGCATTCTGTAGGTCTTAGGGATTATGTTTTTGTAGTGTTGATCCCAAGATAGGTCTGATGATATTATAATACCGAGATTTTTATGTGGACTATATTTGTTAAAACCTGTGTGTCAGCTATTTTGTAATTTTTGCATTAATATAGGTGGACACTCTTTTTTTGATTAAAGAACATAATATTATATCTCATACTCCACAAAGTTGCTGAGTCTAAATCATTTTGAAATAGTGAAATATCTCCAGGACTATACAAACAGTATTATAAATCTTGGTGTCGTCAATAAATAGTAAAATTTTACTGATGGTAACACAAGATGGTAAATCATTCATGTAAATAATGAAGAGTAGGAGTCCCAAAATACTCCCTTGGGGAACCCCAGATATAACCGGCAAGGGGGTAAATAATGACTGACTGCATGCCAAAGCTGTAGCTACATTGATTAGTTATACATAGCTGCAATCACATGATTTTCTCTATATAGCTAGAGATATAGTATTTTATTGTATGCATGTACTTGTAGCTACTGTTTTATTAAACTGATGCTATAGCTATACGTAGCTAAATCACAGCACAGTTTAGTAGTTATAGTTGAATGCCAGTGAATGGCTTGATTTCCTCCATCAACATGCATAATTATAGTATTAGTTGCAGTGGCGGATCTAGATGGGTTTCTGGGGTTTCGACAGAAACCCCCTTTTAAATTTAGCTCAGTGGTAGTATCAATACATAAACATTGTTGTACTGACAATTTGTCATAGCAAACAACTATATACCACTGTATTTCAGTAGCATGCATGCAGTTACACTTAACTAACACCATTTATAGCTATTAAACCATAGCAGCACTTCACTTTTCATCTTCCACTGCATTAAAAATGATCGAGATACTCTAATAGAGCAATCAAAGCTACAGCTTGTAGTCACCATATTTGCACCATAATTGCTCTGTAGTCTGCTATATAGTATTTACAGTTTAGAGCATTGAGTTGATTGTAATTGCTAACTAAAATTAGCCTAAAATCCGATCTAAAATCTCAAAATTTTCTGGAGAAATGTCATTAGCTAGATGTCTTACTTAGCTAAACTAACTTTCAGAAACTCCCTTTTAAAAATCCTAGATCCGCCACTGAGTTGTATATGGCTAGCTATGATTATTAAAAGTGCATGCGCGCCTATGCTAACACTATGTAGCTACGTTGCACATGACTTTATTATTATTATTATTATTATTATTATTATTATTATTAATGGACAAAAATTGCTTGGCAGTACAAGACTGTCAAGCTAGGCCGCAGGCCTTTGAGAGTGCCCATATCTTGTTGTTCTCCATAAATCATCAAGATTCTTCTTAAACAATGCCACGGTTGGTGCAGAAATAACATCTGCTGGAAGAGAATTCCACAAATTAACTACTCTGTTGGTGAAAAAATTATGCCTCACTAGCAGCCGAGATCGAAATTTAAATAGTTTACGGTGGTGACCTCTGGTGGTATCCGTATTATTCAAAGTGAAAAATGAGGTAGGGTTGATGTCATAGTAACCATTCAATATCTTGTAGGTCTCAATTAGATCTCCCCTTTGACGTCTACAATACAGTGAATATAAACCAAGTCTCTCTAGACGAGTTTCGTATGGTAAATCAAATAAACTAGGTAATAACTTGGTGGCACGTCTCTGTACTTTCTCTAGGAGATCAATATCTTTCGCCAAGTAAGGGCTCCAGACCTGGATACAATACTCCAAGTGAGGTCTGACATACATTTTGTACAAAAAGTCAACAAGTCAACAGAAAAAAGTTTGAAGGACCTTCTTAGCAAACCAAGAACTTGCATAGCTTTTGCTGCAGCCTTACGACACTGTAGAGATGGTTTCAAGTCTTCAGTGCACCAAATACCAAGATCTTTTTCTTCTTGCACTTCTGTGATTTCAAAGGGTAAGTTGGTGGAACTGTCCAGCATAGAGTAGGTGAACGGAGCAGTGTTACCAATCCGCATCAGCTTACATTTAGCTATATTGAACCGAAGCAACCATGTGTGAGACCACTGCAACAATCGGTCAACATCACTTTGCAGCCTAAGGTGGTCGTCAAAGCTCCGAATAACAGAATAAATTTTTGTATCATCAGCAAACATTCTTACATTACTTTCAATAAGGTCTGGGATGTCATTAACATATAATATAAACAACAAGGGCCCTAAAACAGACCCCTGGGGGACTCCACTCACCACCTGAGCCCAAGACGACAAGTGACCATTCAACACAACTCTCTGGAAGCGGTTGGAAAGAAAGTTTGATAGCCACAAAGACAAATTACCACGAACACCAAATGCTTCCAACTTGGAGATCAATCTATGATGAGGTACAGAATCGAATGCCTTACTGTAGTCTAGAAATATGACATCAATGCCAAATCCTTGATCCAAAGCAGAAGTCCACTCTTCAAAAGTTGATAACAAGTTAGTAAAACAGGACTTCCTGTTAACAAAACCGTGTTGCTCACCATTAAGTATGCCTTGCCCATCAAGAAAGGTTACCAATTCAGAATGTATAATAGATTCCAAGATCTTAACAACTAAAGATGTCAAACTAATTGGCCTGTAGTTGGAAGCTTGGTTTCTTTGACCCTTTTTAAAAACAGGAACAACGTGTGCCTGTTTCCACTCATCAGGGAGGACACCACTAGATAAGGATTGAGAATACAGAATGGTTAAAGGTACATAAAGTGTGTTAGCACAAGCTTTTAAGACATAAGAATGTATACCATCTGGGCCAGGAGCTTTGTTAACCTTGAGCTCAAGTAGCTTCTGAAGAACTGTTGACTCTGTTATGTCAATATCACAAATACTATCTTCAGACACAAAGGAGGGAACAGGCATACTAGATAAATTTTCTTTGGTAAATGTTGACTCAAAGAATTGGTTTAGGGTTTCAGTCACCTCCTGGTCATCAGCAGTGAGAGAACCATCACTCTTTATCAATGGGCCAATACTAGGTCTAATCTTCTGTTTAGACTTAATGTAACTGTACAGTACTTTTGGATTAGAACGAAGCTTGTCTAACAGGGACCGTTCATAAGAATTTCTAGCAGATCGTATCTTACATTTGACATCATTGCGTTTTGCTGCATAGGTGGCATAATCAGATCTTGATTTGGAATGTTTATATTTGGTAAAGGAAAGTTGCTTAGCTTTAATGGCTTTAGAGAGGTCTTTGGACCACCAAGGAGTAGGTTTATTATTTTTAGGAATGGAAGTCGGGATGTATTTAGCTATGGCATCTTGAACTGTCACCTTAAACACATGCCAATCATCATGAACATTGCCAGACAGAACTTCAGACCAGTTGATACTCCCAAAATAATCATTCATGGCCTCGTAATTACCTTTTCTGTAATTGTACTCAGGGACACTTTATAAAGGGGAAACATATTACCCGGGGAAACACATATCACTATGACTTGTAGGTCGCTAGCGAGTTAGTGATATATGTTCGGGGAAACACAGATCCCTAGGGATATGTGTGCGGGAAACACGTTACCCGGGGAAACATATATCACTGTGACACCGGACCGTTTATGCACCAGGACCAAATATTTTGTTACAGACCGCGGTCTAAGTCAAAGGTCAAGGTCACCAAATCCCTGCCAAGTCATCGACGGTCAAGGGTAAAAATTTCAACCCATAATTGAAAAGTACTATGCTATCTACTCAACGGGGCCAATGTTACAGCAGTGTTGTATCATGGATTAGATGTTCCACCAGCTTCTCTTCGCTCAGGTCAGCAGTGACCTGCTTGTGTGGAGCAAGGTCACACCGTGGCAGCCCTGTGACTATTGGAGCACTTGACCTTGCTATTTCGGAAGGCCAAGTGTTGCCATCTCATTGGTTTTTTGAGTTTACAGTCTTTTTGTCCAGCACTTTTACCATCTGGTGCTGGGGGTGGTGGCAAGGGGTGCAGGCACCCCGGGAAAAAAAAATGAAAAGTACTCAAGTATCGTCACTAAGTCACCGGTCAAAGATTGGAAAAGGCTCTTGGTCTAGTCACAGGTCAAGGCGAAATTTCGGCTGGTCAAGACTTTGATAGCGGTCACAGGTGTACCTACAGCGCGTACCTACGTGACACCCCTCGTCTCACCTGGCTATAAGTGGCTATCGTTTTGTTCACCCAAGTTGAGTCCATAAGCGCCTCATAAAAATAATTACATATAGCGATTTCAGGGTCGTGACATCATGGAAGAGAGAGGCATGAACAAAAGCAGTAAGCTGTCTAATAAGCTGAGTAGACTGCCATTGTTTGAGGTACAATGTGTGCACTTGTATTACCAAGTACTATGTTTTTTTATGTTTCTTGTCTACCCCTGGGAATAGTATAATTATGAACAGAACATGGCTTACAATTCAGCCTTAAGTGACCAACATTAGGGCTTGGAAATTGTTAGGTACAACATAGTGTACTGCCATTAGGCCATGCAGGTAAACTTGATACTTGTTTCTCAACCATGGCATGGGAGGGAGGTCATTTTATATATGTATACCTATCGATGCTAACCCTGTACTGCCCATACAGGCAGCTAGGATGGTGATCAAGTGGGGATTTACCAAAGCAAATGTTATCTGCAGGAATACTGCCGCTACCTGTAAACCAATTGTCATTAGATACAAAATAGAAAATTTATTGCAGTGGCCCACGTGCACACCTGGCAGGATATTTTGTTGGTAGCTAACCCCCAAATCTCACCTACCAAGCCTGTACTGGGGGTTATGGATGATAGGTGTGCTGAACAAAATACTCACAAACCACTGCAAAAGCAGGTTATCCACTATGCAGAAATTAGCCTTCTTATTTAAAGTTATCTGGAAATATTTTTTTCTGTGCTGTAAGGCCAGACTTCTCCGGGTCAAAATGTGTGCACACATTAATAGAATTTGAGGCGAGAGGATGAATAGTAATGCAGGTGGGAATGAGAAACAATTACCAAGCTTGCATGTGCGTGTGCATTGATTTTGGGGTTATGCAACTAAACAGATACATCTGCTTAATGTGACCGAATTTTGGAAAACCACCCATATGGAAACATTTGACACCTAAAATATTTAATGATCAAATCACAAACTGTATAGTACAAATCTAATTCTTGACAGTTTTAAGTCATTCTCAATACCTTAAATTACAATAAAATACTTGAAATATTTTCAAAACTGTGTCCTCTTATTAGCAACCCATCAAACATGAAAATTCTAATCATTTCACGTGCGCCAATATGGGTTATTTTCCAAAATTCAGTCACTTATTAGAGTTTATTAAAGAGCTTCAGAAGAGTCAACCCTTATAGTATATTATGTTATTATGTACCAATGTGGGAATGCGTAGCTCCAAAATCTGACTACCTTTTTATGTAAACACTTAGTACAAGGGGTTTATAAACACAAAGGCACCTAGCAGTGATTATAAAGCTCCTGTTACAATCACAGACTAACAGATTACTAGTGCCAGCATTGGTTTAGAAGATACAAAAGGCCTGTGTCCCATATAATGTAAAGGTAAATCAGACAGGCAGTCTTTCCCCTGGTCCATCGCCTTACTATAGTTTACTGCTTATGAGGCATTGTATCAGTTAGTCTGTTTGTCCAACAACTGAATGCCTCATTCACAATAAGCCAATCATCACTTCTTGGTGTTAGCCTAATGACAATGCTGATAATATTATAGGATTCTATAAGAGCCTGATTGCTGGTATTGAAAGCAATCAAGTGTTTGTTATTGTGCATTCTGTTGATACTAGACATCACTGAGTCCGTGTGATGAAAAAATAAGCAGAGGTAGAGGAATGAACTATAAGGATAATTTAGGATGGGACTGGATGTCCAGAACTTTAAACACATTGCCTGCTCACCAGCTACGTAAGTATTAATGTGTTCTCCAGTATTTACATGGCTGTGTCACAATCATTCCAAACAAAACAAATGTGTACCAGTAACATCATTGCTATTGTTTGTCTCTTCATTTTGGAAGGCTGCATGACCATTACTGGTCAACACAGTAGTTTTTTTTATGAGACCAACTTATAAGTACTTACTGTGTACCTCATGATCAGGCCCTGTAGTAGCACCTTTGCTTCGCTCAGGCGCCATGACACAAGGCCATCTGGTTACTAAATTAATTAGACCCCTGTGGTGTGAAGTTTTTTTGGTGGATTTTTGGAGGTACCTAAGTTACTTAGACCCTTTTCATGTTTATTACGCACACCTGCACTAGTACTGGCAACGCATCAGTTAATTTTAAACCCGTAACTGTTGTTGGTTTAAAGTAATTTTATGGTTAAATACATTTTTGTCATATCTTTAGAATGAAAACTCTTTCTTAATGATGTTTGAATGATGTACTGGCCATTTGCTGCTGTATTCGGAGTGATCATCAGTCTGACCAGACACTGCAATTAGTAAGAACACACAAAATAACTATTGTAATTATTCTGCTCATACAAATTATGTATAATTATGTTAAAGAATAGTGAGAGGATTGGGAATTATCGCAGTGGGTTTGTAATGTCAATCAACAAAAATCAATTTTAATTTAGAGTAAAACATACTGAACAACCAGTCATTCTCGACATTACGTACATGCATGCGTTTAACTCATGTTCAATGTTTCCTCAACCACACAGCTGTACTTCCACTAAAACACAAGTACCTATATATTGAGATACTATAGTAAAGCAGTTACAAACAGTATACAGTGGAACCTCTATTTAACGGACACTTTGGGACCAACCAATTTTGGTGAAATTTTACTGTTATAAGGAGGTTGTCCTCTTTCAGAGGTAAATTGTATTGGTAAAGGTCTATAGGGACTTCAGTAACTGTCCTTTATAAGGAGGTTAAATGTACAGTGTCCTTTACAGGGAGGGTCCATTAAAAGAGGTTCCACTGTAGCCACATTCACATATTTATACACGTAGACATGCGTGTATCACGTGTAGTTATGAAAAGTAGGAGCTAGTATGACTACTGATATCATCATTGCACTTTAATAGTAGCGTGGTACACCTTAATTTTGCAAATACAGTAGTAATATATAATCGCACTACTATGTATGCTGGAGTTGCAGTGGTGTTCTATAGGCATATGTAGTCATGCAATTATCAGTAGCTGTAGGTGTATTGCAGTCTGCAGGTATGCATGAATCAATGTACGTAGGTTGCTGTTGAAAATTATGATAAGACTGATATTATGTATTTAACGAAGCTGGACTTCAAAAATTGTATAAATATATTATATCGTTTTTCTAGTATTGATAATATTTAAATAGGAGTGGCAGCTCTGTCTTTGTGACAGTTACTGCCTGCAGGCTTATACATATGGAGCCACACCCACTAATTGATTGGTATTAAAATCCATGTGATTATATAAATGCACTGTTATCGTAAGAGTTGTAGTCTATAGTCTAACAGCAAGCCAACTTCTTTTGTGAGCTACGCCCACTTATTAGGGATGTGTGATGTTTTTGCATGGTTGGAGCTAAGCTCATTTATCAGTAAGAATTTTTTAAGTATGCATGAAGCAAAACACATTAATTTTATATATGTAGTTGTAAACTGACTTTGAAACGTGCCTACTAACCAATCGTTAGTTATAAACCTTACCTGTTGCATAGATAATACAGATAATTTATTGCATTAGATTGGCATTCACACCAGCATATTCTTTATTTCACTGGTCAATAAATGAAAAATTCCATGATGTGTGGAATACATCTATAAATCTCTGCAGCAACTTGTGGTATGAAACTTGATGCATGACGCAGTGACGCTTTATAAATTGAACTGTCATGCTCAGTATTGTCCTAATTTCCTAAATCATCTTTTAGCTGAAAATGACTGGAAGTACTTTATACATTTGCAGTGATATTAAAATTGCAGCAGGAATATAATCACACTAGACTAATTTGACCACAATAGTGGCCGAAAAAAAAAAAAAACTGGAAGTGTGACATGTACATAGATTGCACCATTCTTTTGCGATGCTATTGGCATGGATTATTACTGAGACACACATACAAAGTCTCCTGCTGCCACACCACTATTTCAGTGCAAAGGCATATCAATTAGAGATTATAAGTGCCCGTGCTAAAAGGGTCTGGTACACTTCCAATAGGCAAATTGTGACAACACCCAGCAGGAAATGTGAAGTGTTGATTACACCACTCAAAATGGCAACAAGCACATGTATGGATTTGTCATTTCATGCTGAATGCAACTGACTGAGCAAAAGCTTTGCACATTTCTCGAATTCCATTTTTGTAACAAAGGAGTGGGTGTCAAAGTTTCTTGTAAGATGAGTGGTCTTTGAGTTATAGCACTACACAGTTGGAACAGTTGATAATTTGTACAGCAACAATATGGCAAATTAGTTACAGGTGCTTAATGAATCATGACCGAAACAAGCTACTAATGTATTCACCATGAACTGACAAATAAGATATAGTACTTTTCCTGTACTCCTCCATGTGCTGAAGCGAGCTGTTTTAACATGGAAATTATCACGACAACCTATCACACTGTAAATTAGCACCCATAACTCACATGTCATTTGCTGTAGAAGTATAATATATAACTTCTTGAATTCTTCTAGTGTTTTCCAATCTTACTTAGTATACACATGCATACAAAGTACACAATACTTTAAAAGTGCTTAAAATACTTATAAGTACTTTATGTACTTAGCAAAAAACTTACAAATACATTGGGAAATTTGAGATAAAGCCAGTACTTTCTAATTTGTACTGAAGTATTAGCTAGTTTACTCGTGTACTGAGACCCATGCCTGTAGCAAACCCTTTTCAGCTTGGGAGCCTTTACATTAAAACACTGGTCTGGTTATGCGAGACTAACAGGTACACAATACACACACACACAAAGCAAAACCTTTAGCTGCCACTAGCAGTCACACCCACCCAGTGAACCAGCACTGGGACACCTGTGTGCCACTCAGGTGCTTCGAGTCAGCGCCAGCAGATCTTCCTGGGGCAGGACTAGTCATCTGCAGGAGGCTGTACCATGCATGTCTCACAGATGAAGGTGTGAGCACCCGAAGTCCTACTTGGACTTTCAAAGACATGAACAGTTGGTATTTGTTCTCCAGTTTAGCTGGGTGGGTTGCTACCCTAGTTGACTTTCTCATTCTCTAACTACAAGACTGCTATATACACTTAGTTTGTAACCTTAGTCATTTCAAGAGCTTCAATCACAAGTCTAATAAAGCATGGCAGCACAGCACATTCAGCTGTAAGTTGCATGACCCCAAAATCAATGTACACTCTAAGGCCAGATTAATTGTTTCTCATTCCTAACTGCATTACTTACATCCTCCTGCCTCAAATTTTATTACTCACATGCACACGTATTTTGATCCGCTAATTTCTGCATAGTGGATAACCTGCTTTTGCAGTGGTTTGTGAGTATTTTGTTCAACAATGAACACCGCACCTATCATCCGTAACCCCCAGTACAGACTTGGTAGGTGAGATTTGGGATTTAGCTACCAATAAAATATCCTGCCAGCAGTGCCAGGTGTAGGCCACTGCAATAAATTTTCTATTTTGTATCTAATGACAATGGGTATACAGGTAGCAGTAGTATTCCAGCAGGTAACATTTGCTTTGTTAAATCCCCACTTGATCGCCACCCTAGCTGCCTGTATGGGCAGTATGGGGTTAGCATCGATAGGTGTTAATTTTTTATTAAAGCTTCACAACACAAGTGCTGAAGGTCTGTAGAACACCTGGTCCTACAGCCTGCTCAAAGACATTAGATACAAAGACATTAGCTACATATAAGGTGTGTTTGAAAAGTTGCAGAAAGGAGAAAAAATTCATGACTGGACCTAGGTAGCCTCGAACCTGCAGCCGAGTGTACATATATAAAATGATTTCCCCAGGGGCGGATCCAGGATTTCTAAAAGGGGGGGGGGGGCTAACTTGAAGTATATGTATATGTGTCAGCCAGCATGCATGCAAAACATGCTGAAGCTAGGGAGGTCTGGGGGCATGCCCTCCCAGGAAAAATTTGAACAATATCATGCCAAAATACTGCTATTTGGTAACATTTCAACATAAAATCCTTACTGTTTGTAAGCATTTCAGTGTCCTTTTAATTATATCATTGTCCTACCTATATGTATTGTTGGAAATTGTAAGAGGGTAGATTTTCTGGGGGCATGCCCTGCAGAAAAATTTTGAAAATTGATGCCAAAATACTGCAATTTGGTAGCAAATCCTTAATATTTCAGTGTCCTTTGTTACCTTTTAACTATACCTGCAGTTGTTGAAATTTTGGACAATGTAAGAGGGTGCATCAGTTTAAACAAATGCTACAGGATAATAGATTTCCCTTTATCTGTCTTAGCTTCATAGAACTGAAATAGACTTGGCTGCTACTCTAAAGGTATAGGGGAAGCAAAGTTATCTAGAAATTAATGTTATTGTAGCCAATTAGGTGAAAGTAATTTAGAAGTATTTATAGTCATTAACTGCACCTTAGATAGCACAAAGACTATCATAAGGGTCTACAGTAGCATGAACAGCCCTACTGGAAAATTTTGAGATTTGAATGATTTTAGATTGTATCTGAGAGTACTTTCAGTGGTGCATATGTACTTGAAGTAATTCTATTCATACAGCAAGTACGACTATCACTTATAAGATACTATACAAGTATATAGAGGTATCAGCTAATGAAGGCTTTTGAACTAGACTATTGCACTTCACAATGTGTAGATACATCTTTTAATGCAGACAGATTTGGATAATTTCCATCAGTAGCAAAGCCAACTTAAATGTGTCTTCTGAATGTTCTATTAGAGTAGTTAGGTGACTGCTCTATTAGCGTATCTCGATCTCATGCTCTGCTAGTGCTGATTCAGGCCCATTGTTGTATAATCTTTAACACAAATCCAGTGATAATGCCTTGGAAAGATAGTTCTAAGGTGGGTTTATGTGTAAATGTGTTGTTAGTGACACTATTATATGCTAAGACAGAAAAAGTTCATTGTGATCCTTTCATATTGATCAAGTTAAGTTGAAAAGTGAAGGGGGGGGGGGGGGCTTCAGCCCCCCCCCTGGATCCGCCCCTGCTCCCTCCCACATAGAATCCATGGGCCCATACCATGGTTGAGAAACAAGTATCATATTTACCTGCATGGCCTAATGGCAGTACACTATGTTGTACCTAACATTATCCAAGCCCTAATGTTGATCACTTAAGGCTGAATTGTAAGCCATGTTCTGTTCATATACAGGGCCGGAGCCCAGAGATTTTGAGTGGTCCGGCCATCCATGGACTGCAATGGAGGTCATACTATTTCTTATTGATCTGATGTGATTTTTAGATCATGTGATACTCAACTGCATGTGCTAAGCTAAGCACACACAGCATGCCAAGTTAGGGGGATCTGGGGACATGCTCCCCCAGGAAAATGTTTGAAAATAGATGCTCTGAAATGGCATCTTGAAGCTATTTTACTTGCAAAGCCTCTTTCTCCTTTTTACTAACATTAAGGATATATACTGGTAATTTTGTACTACAGTGCCAATTAATTCAATTTCATAGCTAATTTTACTTTCAAAGTTTCAGTGAAAGCTTAGTTCTTTGAGATACAGAAGTCATTGGGTTTGTAATCGCTAATGCATGCATGACATGCTCACATGCGTGATCAATTAGCCCAATGCAGTGTAATGCAGATGACACACTGGAACTTTTAGGTGATTTGAGGACAATTAACATAGATGTAATGGCTTAGACTAAGTAGAACAGTGGCTATATTCTATACCAAATGCTCTATTAGAGTATTGCGATGACTGTTCTATTAGAAAATATTATGATGATGACTGCTCTATTAGAATATCTCGATCATTTTTTAAATTCAAGTAGCTGAAAAGTGGTCCGGCCAATGCCGGACCGGCCGGACCGTGGGCTCCGGCCCTGATTATTATAATAATATACTATTCTCAGGGGTAGACAAGAAACAGGAAAAACATAGTACTTGGTAATACAAATGCACACATTGTACCTCAAACAATGGCAATCAACTCAGCTTATTAGACAGTTTACTGCTTCTGTTCATGCTTCTCTCGTCCATGATGTCACGAAATCGCTTTATAATGCTGACTCATATATACGTAATTATTTTTATGAGGCGCTTATGGACTCAACTTGGGTGAACAAAACGATAGCCGCTATAAGTGCTGTGCGGAGTTGTGTAGCTACGTGAGTAGGCGTGAACTAGCTGCTGCTTAGCTACCGACAAGTGAGTATAAATTCCTGAGAGAGACATATTATATATATAGGAAGGATATGGCAGTACAAGTTCTGTAGTCGATGTTGAATCTCATAACTATCTCAGTACTTTTGTCAGTGTCGTAGCTACGTACAGTATCATCTATCACAGCACATCGGCGTGATCATTATATCAGTAGTAAGGTATTGGAGTGCACAAAAAACTCTATGTAGCTACATCTGTGTTACTGTTTATAATTGTACTAGCCTACAGTAGTGGAGTTGGATTAGTGTACAAATGTCTCACTAGGGATACTTTATGTTGGTATTTACAGAGAGGTGGCTATCTATACAGGTGGCCATTATGACAAGTTACTATATAAATCAGCTACCTGCATATTATGGCTAAGAAATTTTGGCCTGAAGGTGACTAGCTTAGACAGGTTTCAGTATAATGTAATCAAACCTACTGGTTAGCTATTAGTACAGTCATGTGAGTCAACCTCACACTAATTGCAACAAAAGCAAATGCAACAGATTTTGTTTCCTTTATATTATTATGTCCTCAATGACAGAAAAAACTCCTAAGGGATCCTCGTAGGGGAACAGTGTGAAAATCACTGAATTAAAATCCCCTTTTTACTCCTTAATGGTTTAAAGTTTTCACAGTATCTCAGCTAGGATACTACTTATATCAAAACTTAGTATACCATTAAAAAGCTCTCGCAAAGACAAATCTTCTGGTACTAAAATTATCACCTTAGGAAAATGTGTTAATGAGTTATAATAAAATAATATTATAATTAATAATATACAGGTGATATCTAAGACACTATAGCAAATGCCCTTGTATGACTACTCAATTCCCTTACAGTTACCACAAGCGGGAGTGCACTCAATATTGTGCTTCTTGCATGAGCATCTCACTGTGTACTGCAGTTTGGCAGTTGTATCTGATCACCCGTAGCAGATGTTCAGGAGCAGGAGGTAGCAATGTTTGAAGTGGCACAATCTCCTCTTCACAATTCTGCCATCCCCACTCTCTGGAATGGAGTTTTGCAGCTGATCCTTTCCATTCTTGAGCTTGAAGGTACACGTGAAGGATGTGGTACTTTGCTGCTGCTGAAGTTAGTGGTAAGGATTGTGGTTTTACGTGGGATGTTTTTGAAGCCATCTTTTCGCAGAACTGTTTATGTCTGAGGTAATCTAGTGTGTCAATTAGCATTCCATTGTAGAGAGCTTTCTCTCCCACATCTATCACATCATTTGTGGAAGCTGAATCAGAATGGAACACCTTTGCCTGCTTATGGAGCATACTGCTTACTTTGAACTTGTAAGGGATGTCCCTTTCCAATCCCATAGATGTCATGTTGTCACACCCAAGACTAGCATAGATGAGAGGATGTTGTTGCAGATGTCTTCACCAAGCTTTTCTTTTTATGTGGCTCTGATGTTTCAGATGTGAAGCTTTTGTGTTTTCTTTGCCTCAGGACGAAAGAAGTGGTCATGGGAGTCGAGACTTGCATGGTTGCAGAGCAGAACAATGAGGTCATGCAGTGTCTTCACACATAGGCGGATCTGAGGGGGGCCAAGGGGTGCTGTGCCCCCCCTGGCCCTTCTCTTGCCCCCCTTGGACTCACAGTACTATATTGATACCAGAAATTGGAATCATGCATTCACACTGTATTCAGAAGTATAGAAAGCCAATGGGCAAATAGAAGACAACAGTTATAAATGTACTTTACAGTTATACTGTACACTGTAAAGAAAGTGAGACAAATAAGTTGTTTTAATTTTTGTGCCAAGATCGAGATACTCTAATAGAGCAGTTACTACTCTAATAGAACAGTCACGATTCTAATGTCATTATAACAATACTAGCTGTAGCTACACCTTATTTTGATTTAGCACACTTTACCATCAAACAGGATTAATCTCAAGTAGGTTAACTAATCTTTATATGCATTGCAAGCATATACTTCATTAGCTAAGTGCTATCAAAATGCTCCCAAATTCAAACCTAGGAGGTCTAATTTTTAGAAATTTTCTCCAACTACTATCTTAAAACTCTATGTTTATCATTCATCCAGCTATACTGAATAAAGTTATGCAACTGAATATAACTTGTGTACTAGAAGTTCCTCTTAGTGGAATAAACACTGTTGTACACTAAAACTTCTTGCCCCCCCCTGACAATGCCTCCTAGATCCGCCTATGTCTTCACAAACTAGCACAGTGGTACTGATGGTAGCAAACTGAACAGCCTTCTGAACAATCAAGAGATCAGTATCGGCTGGTGCATGGTAAGTTTGGCAGTTGCTCTTCTCCAGTTCTGTACTCAGCATGAAAATAAATTGCAGCATGTTCTTTCGGTTGACCAAAAAACTAGTCCTTCTTCATTGTGGTAGTCATGTTAGCAGCACTGCATTAGCCTTTCCTTTTGACCGCCTCTGATACATATCTTTGTGTTCATATTTTCATAGTTATCAAATGCAACTATGGCATCCTTGTACTTTCTTGCTACATATTCTGTGTACTGGTGGTAGATGTCTCCATATGTAGAACTGTGAGACCATGCATGGGATACACCCCGCCATCCAGGACATACTGAATGCCGTCATCTGGGATATCTGCTAGGACACCACTTTCACAAATCTTGTATATTACATCAGCAAATGCTGGCTTGTCTGCTTCATGGAGCAAAAGAGGAATCAAAGAGAGCATGAAGTATGAGCTGCACAGCTCATACCTCAGCATGAGCTGAGCTGTGCAAGTATGAGCTGTGCATATCATGTTGAGTTAGCCTTCAGGCATGAGCTGCATGGCTTATGCTTGAAGGCTAACTCCAGATCATCTGATGATTGCATGACAGTAGTAAGTCTCTGAAAGAGCTATCTGAATCCCTCCGAAGATAACCAAAGGTGACCAAAAATCCCTCCTCAGATGACTAAAGTACAGGTCTGCCATTGCTTGATGTGCTTGGCATTAGTTCCTCTTGGTTGGTGTCTTTTGCTATTTGATGTGGGTTACAGTATTTGCAGTGACATTGTTGATACATGAATGTTGTCGTTCCTGGCAATACTGACCTGGTTGTTGGTTGAACTACCCTTTGCTGTTAGAGTAGAAAATAGGACACCTGTGTCTGTAGAAGTCTTGCAGATGGCACACAATAAAAGTTGTACATTCTTGCTGAAAGAATAATTGAGAATAATTGAGCTGGAACACTGAATGTTCAACTTACCCTTCTATATGTATATCTAAAGGTCCCTGGTTCATTCCCGGGGTTTCAGCACCTAATGTCAAGATTGAATGCAAAGCTGAGCCTGATTATTCTCATTGGTAGATGTGATATTTCATACATCCACACCACAACCTTTCTCCTGCTGGTTGAAAACTCTCAAGCTCACTATACTACTCTGTATGCATGCAGAAATATCAATAAAGGCATTATTACAGTAGTTACAGTTGCAAAACATGTACAAAGAATAAGCAAATTCAGGATACATTTGATTATAACTCATTAACACATTTTCCTTAGATGATAATTTTAGGATCAAAAGACTCATCTTTGCAAGAGTTTTTTAATGGTATAATAAACTTTGACGTATCCTAGCCGAGATACGACCATAAACACCGTAAAAATATCAAACCATTAAGGAGCACAAAATGCATGGGGTTTGTATTTCAGTGATTTTCACACTGTTCTTCCATGAGGGTTCCTTAGGACTTTTTTTCTGTCATTGAGGACATAATAAGGGAGCAAAATCTGTTGAGTTTGCTTTTGTTGCAATTAGTGTGAGGTTGACACAATATTCTTAGTAAAATTCCTGTACTATATATCTGATATGGCCTGCTCTACTGAGCTGGCCAGCCATGAAAGTTAAGCTCAATTTGCCCTGTGTATAGCAAATTAATATAGACTGCATCAACTTCAAATATGTATAGCCACCAATTTACCACTAGTTTAACAACAATTGCAAGTAGCTATCTACATAATATATTATGTAGTTGTATATTAATTATATAAAAGTAATTATATAGATTGTAAATTTTTCGGTAACTATACTCTTACACAGAGTGCTTGCTAGCATACCTGTAGCTGCATAGCATGTCAACAACAAGTGAATAATAACCTTTTATTTACCCTCTCTGCAGTGTTTACCTATTATTTTGTGTAAAAAATCAATTATGGCTTAGTTTTCTCTAGCTTACTCCTATGTAGTTAGCTATTGTTTTGGTTGGTTGTTGAAGAAGTCTACTTCCTTGGGTAGCCTTGTGTGATTTGTGACAACTCTGTATAGTTAAGTTATCAGTAGCTCCTAATACAAAGTAATGAACATGTGGCTATAATTAGGATATATAGCTGCATGATAGTAATGGTCTGTGCTATAATTATATAGACCATTAAAATGTAGCTATTTTTCAGACACAGACCATCGACTATAGCTATTGTTACAGTTGATGGCATTTTGTTGGTCAGTTACATGTCATCATTCACATGATGGAATGTAGTGTTTTCATTCTGGTAAACTCCTTAGCACTATGTGAACAATAAGTAACATATAGCTTCCTAAACAATAAATTCTTCTGCTAAGTGAAGTTCATAACACTACTACATAAACAAAGTCCACTTACATATATGTCAAGCCTGCATACAAACATGCACTTATGCTGTTAGTAAGTTAATTGTAATCTGAGAAGGACACTGTTGTTTGTTAACTCTATACAGTAAGATTGGTCATCAGGGAAGTGAGTTGTAGCTTGTTAGCTTCCAGGAATCTTCAAAATGGCCATCAATTACATGTATGTAAAACATACCAAAAATTAAAGCAGTATCTCAAACAATTATAACCTGTAAAAGGATGATACATAAGTTTAGCAAAAATCAATTGTCTCTGACCTGGTTAACTTACAAGCACATCCACTCACAGCTATTGTCAATGTGATGAAAACTAATAAGAGTCAATTAACTGACAGTGTTTAATTCATGGATACACAGTATAGAGTGACACAGTATAGAGTGTAACTTTGTAAGTGGCTATCTTGAAGCAAGCAAACTGCATTTAAGAACTGAATCACTCCACAGGTGGGTATTTCCTAGTTCTCATTACTTGTACATAACTACATGTAGTCTTGTTCTGTACAATATACACTGATAGTAAACTTCCTACATAGTTGGAAGCCAAGCTATGTATAACTGTGTAGTACAATAGAGTGTGGAGTACATAATTCTGCATTTTATTAATGGTGTGCCATATTCTTTTCACTGAATACAATTATTAATTTTGACACGCTCATTTCACAAGCATGATTATGTGACAAATAATCTTTGTCTATATATAGGTTTTATTTGTTTATTAGCACAAGTGCTGAAGGTCTGCAGGACACCTGGTCCTACAGCCTGTTTATAGATGTTGTTATTGTTAAAGTGATGCCTAAGCAGTTATGAGTACATACATAGGTATATAGTAATTATTTTTATTGTGGCAATAAACTTACTGGTCATGTTCTGATAATGATACCAGTTTTTAAAGTACCTATCACTGTTTACGATAAACTAGTCCATAGCTAACCAACAACTTGTGATTTTGGTGAATGCTATTTGAGTGAGAAGATACTGTCTTCAAGGATACATTGCTGTACAAAACCCTTTAAGAACTATGTACACTGTGTGGATTAATTTGGCAATGAATCATGTTTTGGAAGTCTGATATGTCATACATACCTGTCATCAGAGTTGGTATGAATATAGTTAACAATTGCAATGATTTCATAAACTAAGTAAATGATCACCATGTAGCTACTCGGTGTAACTAAAGTAATCTGCCACTGATACACAAGTACAATTATTTTGCTCTTAGACCAGTAAAGCTGTCACTCATTTTAGAATTTTTTTTTGTTACAGCATGAACAATCTTTTGAAGAATTCTAGGCTTTGACCTTTAGAGTAATAATTTACAGTATAAATGAATTCATTGCTACTATGAATCTTGTTTAAGGAAATAATGGTTGATATTGGCTAGGCTTGGGCTAAATATTAATTTTCCATATGAACATAAGTTTGCAGTTTTATAAATTTTGTTAGTCAGATGAGCTACTAGATGACCAATAAAGATGCCTGTGTACATTTAATGCAAATGTTTCTGATATATAAGAAAACTATTTTGAAACTGTTTAATAAAGCAGTCATACACTTTGAATACACTGTTGAATAGTTCGTAATACTTTTGCTATAGAATATTAATAACACACATATTATCAGTACACCAATTGTATAGTAAACATTACTAATGGTAACAGTTTCTGATGCTTGAGAGATTTGAACCAATGATGTTAAAAATGTAATCATCAACGCAGTTCAAGGGATGGAAAGTAGGAAAGTAACAATGATCCTTTATCCCTAATACTATTGCATCAGTTCTTCACAATGATTTGAAATAGAGATAGAATAATATTCCAGTGCCTTAGATGCACCGTACATTTCTGGTACAGTTCAATCAGTGTGTCTCTATCAGTGACCTCTACTGGCTCCATAATACACTGCTAAGTGGGTCAGTCTAATGTCACTGAGTAACTGCCAGGTTGCAGCAGCTTGAAACATGCATATGAAAGTACTGGATAGTACTTGGAATTACCCAGTGAAGGAGTAAATGAGTGCTTTTTGCCACTAAACATATGAAGTAAATATACGTACCCTTACTTATTCCTAATTGTGACTGCTTAAAACTTAGAACACTTCAATCAAATGTAAGGCTTATCTCAAATGAGATCTCTGGGTTAGCTAAGAAAGAAGAAATCACTTTATAATGGCAGCTGAGCTTTCTGTCTGTTTTTGTGAGAGACATTTTTGTAAGTCATTATTACCATTAGAATTTACAAGTGTGAAAAATCTATACACGTATATCAGTACAATGGGATCTTACAGTATTTGTACCAGTGACATTATGTTCTGCCAAATGGAAAAAAATCTTCTCACTTTGAACTGGCCATGAATCAAAGGTGTTGCAGGGTTGGTTCAAAAACTACATACACGAAGTAACTATTGCATTACACATGAATATTATATAAGCAGCTTTGTTTCAAAAGACAAAAAGAAAGGGACACAAATGTAAGTAAGAATAAAGTCAATCAAATTTATAGTTTATAATGCACATTAAAATTTTCTTTTTTTCTAGGCTGTACATTAAAAGACAACAAGCTAGCCGCTAGCACAACCATTGTTGAGTTACACTTGTTCAATGCATTAGTTAGTGGGATACTCAGTTAGTCAGTCAATCACAATTTTTAAAGTTTTTTACTGCAACAACTAATGCAAAGAATTGTGTATCAATATAAATGTTAAACGGCCCAAGCCTTTGTGATCCTTACTTTTATATGCTATATATACTTAATGCCACAGCTTTTATCTGTCCACACAAAAATAGCACCCTAACAAATATTTTTGTGCAGAACAATTAACATTAAGTGATTAAACAATGCTTGGTGTTAATTAATGATTAATTTATTTACAGCAATTATGTAATTATTTTTTAGGAGAGTAGAAATATGTTGATATCTTTATGGATACCACTAACAATTATTATTGGAGTTAGTTTTCAAGAAATTTTATGCATAGGAACAGATGAGTTGAAGAACTGCTTATCAAATGCAAAGGAAATTTTCCGCTGTGAAGGTCAGTTGCATGATGAATTGTGCATACATGCCTTGTATACTGTACAATGTATCTAACGGGTGCAACCTGCAAAGCTGCCAAAAGAACTTGGAGCTTTGAGCAAAAATGAGAAGAAATTACATAAATAAAAGCTACTATGTAGCTTAATTCCCAACCAAAGCTATTACATGTACTAAAATGGACAGTCTAGTAGTTGTGAATGAGTAGTGTGGTGTGGTTTGTAATGTAAAACAACAAAAAATGACAGAAATGTTAGCCAGATTAATCAAGACACACGGTAGTGTGTCGTGCGGCCCAAGAATCCGGCGTGCCACCCGTGAGTATATTAACAGGAAGAAAACGCAATTTTCACACCTATGTAGTTCTGTGATCCCTTATCCGATTGGAACCAAATGTGCTAGAGAGGTGCCAGCCAGTAAGGGGAGTCTACACACCAAATTTGAAGAAAATCGCTCCAGCCATTTCCGAGATACGAGCGAACAAAATTTCGTTTTAATTTCTTCGTTTTTTTCTTCTACTTCTTCATTTCGCACACTTCGCAAAATCCGCCATAAAACACGAATGCGTGCTCGGATCGGGCTGAAATTTGGCACACGTAAAGGGCTCATTAAGGCGGATCTGTGTACCAACTTTAGTAGGAATCCGATGAACATTCACGGAGTTATGACCGATTATTTGCGTAAAATAAGGTCGAAGGTCTGTCACGCCTACAGGATAAACTCCTTTGAGGAATCAGTTGAAAATCGATATGTAGATGGAGCAACCATCGTAGGAGTGCCTTTTTGTGGTTTGAAAGGAATCGGGATAACGACCACGGAGATATGACACAAAACCCGACCTGTGTCAAAATTACGCAATCGATTTTTATGAATAAAAAACTATTAGTTTTCGTGTCTACCAGGCAAACCGCTTAGAGCAATGAGCTGAAAATCAGTATGTAGCTGGAATAATCATCATAGAAAGTCCTTGCAGTAGTACAGAAGAATCGGATTACAAACCACTGAGTTATGATTCGAAAGGCAACTACGTGTAGCAAATGCGAGATCGAGATACTCTAATAGAACAGTCACCCTAATAAAGCATTCAGCTGCATTTATAATTTACTCAATTATATTACATTGCAAATTATTCTGTAGGGAATTCAGTTACAAACAAGTCACCCTGTAGTCAGATCAGCCAGAAGAAGGTGCCTAATAGAGAGTTCAGCTACAAAGAAACCATCATGTAGAGAGTTCAGCTCAAACAAATTGCCCTGTAGAGAGATCAGCTAGAAGAAGTTACCTTGTAGAGAGTTCAGTTACAAAGAAACAATCATGCAAAGTGCTCAGCTACAAACAAATCACCCAGTAGAAAGTTCCGCTATGAACAGATCACACTGTAGAGAGTTCAGTTAGAAGCAAGTCATGTTGTAGAGAGATCAGCTAGAAGAAGTAACCTTGTAGAGAGTTCAGCTACAAAGAAACCACCATGTAAGAGAGTTCAGCTGCAAACAAATCACCTGTAGAGAGTTCAGCAGGAACAAGTCACCCTGTACAGAGATCAGCTAGAAACAAGTCACCCTGTAGAGAATTCAGCTACAAACAAATCACCCTGTAGAAAGATCAGGTAGAAGAAGTTACCTTGTAGAGAGTTCAGCTGCAAACAAATCCCCTGTAGAGAGTTCAGCTAGAAACAAGTCACCCTGTAGAGAGATCAGCTAGAAACAAGTCACCCTGTAGAGAATTCAGCTAGAAGAAGTCGCATTGTAGAGAGTTCAGCTACAAAGAAACTACCATGTTGAGAGTTCAGCTGCAAACAAATCACCCTGTAGAGAACTCAGCTACAAACAAATCGCCCTGTAGAAAGATTAGCTAGAAGAAGTTACCTTGTAGGGAGTTCAGCTACGAACAGATCACCCTGTAGAAAGTTCAGCTACAAAGAAATCATCCTGTCGAGAGTTCAGCTATGCAAAGATCACCCTGTAGAGAGTTCAGCTAGAAGAAGTCACCTTTTAGAGAGTTCAGCTACAAAGCAACTACCATGTAGAGAGTTCAGCTACAAAAAAAATCAATCACTCTGTAGAGAGTTCAGCTAGAAGAAGTCACCTTGTAGAGAGTTCAGCTGCAAACAAATCACCTGTAGAGAGTTCAGCTAGAAACAAGTCACCCTGTAGAGAGATCAGCTAGAAAACAAGTCACCTTGTAGAGAGTTCAGCTAGAAGAAGTCACATTGTAGAGAATTCAGCTACAAAGAAACTATCATGTAGAGAGTTCAGCTGCAAACAAATCACCCTGTAGAAAGTTCAGCTATGAACAGATCACCCTGCAGAGAGATCAGCTAGAAACAAGTCACCCTGTAGAGAGTTCAGCTATGAACAGATCACCCTGTTGAGAGTTCAGTTAGAAACAAGTCATCCTGTAGAGAGATCACCTAGAAGTATCACCTTGTAGAGAGTTCAGCTACAAACAAATCACCTGTAGGGGATTTCAGCTACAAACAAATCACCCTGTAGAGAGTTCAGCTACAAAGAAATCATCATGTAGAGAGTTCAGCTGCAAACAAATCACCCAGTAGAAAAATCAGCTATGAACAGATCACCCTGTTGAGAGTTCAGTTAGAAACAAGTCATCCTGTAGAGAGATCACCTAGAAGTATCACCTTGTACAGAGTTCAGCTACAAACAAATCACCTGTAGGGATTTCAGCTACAAACAAATCACCCTGTAGAGAGTTCAGCTACAAAGAAATCATCATGTAGAGAGTTCAGCTACAAACAAATCATCCTGTAGAGAGTACAGCTATGAAAAGATTACCCTGTAGAGAGTTCAGCTATAAGAAGTCACCTTTTAGAGAGTTCAGCTACAAAGCAACCACCATGTAGAGAGTTCAGCTGCAAACAAATCACCCTGTAGAGAATTCAGCTACTGTAGAGAGACCAGCTAGAAACAAATCACCCTGTAGACAGATCAGCTAGAAGAAGTTGCCTTGTAGAGAGTTCAGCTGCAAACAAATCACCCTGTAGAGAATTCAACTACAAACAGATAACCCTGCAGAGAGTTCAGCTAGAGTCAAGTCACCCTGTAGAGAGAATCCAGTAAAGAGTTCATCTACGTACAAGCATATCACCCTGTAGAGAGTTCAGCTACATTTCAAGTCACCCAGTAGAGAGATCGGCTGCAAATTATCCTGTGGGGATTAATTGACATGTAATAAATATATGCAAGAGTTCATAATATAATGAACTCTTGATATATGCATTATATATATAATGTGTACATTAACTGATAAAATCAGAAAGTATTTATAAAATCTGCTTCATCTTTTTCTGTTTCCTGTGGTAAAGAAAAATATATAGGTTAAAAAGCCCCAAAGCTGCAGGCCATAGGCCGGCTTTGGAGTATACAAATACAAAAAGAAGTGAAATCTAATCAAAAACAACCAAGCTGTAAAAAATCGGCACTAAATTCACCTGAATTGTCGTTATTAAAATTTTTACCATTAACCTACCATCACAGCCATTTCTTGGCCGCCACCTTGGATTTCACATCTTTTTTCACCATAGCCTTTTCAAGGGCCGCACTCCTTTTTTTACAGCTTGGCTGTTTTTGATTAGATTATAATACATGCTTCATTTTAAACTTGAATAATGTTGATACATGTAAAAATTTGCATGTGAATATCTCACTTGCACATCACAAAGTGTATTAGTGAGATAAAGCAAGAATCAAACCCACTACTGTAGTTAATGGTTAATGCTCAAGTTGTTTGTCTGTAGTACTGACCAGTATATAGAGTAGTGTAATTTTCCTCTGTATTTATTATTGTATTCAATGTGCCATAGAGAATGTACGTAGGAATTATACACATACAAGTTGAAGGATAAATTAGGAATAAAGTTGGATTAGGGATCTAAAAGTTAAAGAAAAGTAGTGAAACAAGAGAAGTTATACCTACAGTGTACATACACTGGGGACATTTAATCCCTATGTAAGTCCTGCAAGTATGTAAATAGGATACTCCCTCTTGTTTCATTACTTTTAATACTGTATATTCCCTTTTCACTACTTTTTTGATCCCTTATTGTAATTATTACTAAAAAGCAAAGTGCCATTTCACTTCATTTTCATCTATGTTCAGCCCACTACACAGCATTACAAACAAAGAGCAGTACAAAAAGATCTCTTCAATCAGTCCAGCCACTACAGAAATAATGGATGATTTTCATTCAAGGAAAATCAGTATAATATATGCGGATTATGTGCTGCTGTGAATTGACACCTTGCAATGTCAGAGAACACAAAGAAGGACAATGGAAAGTCCATGATGCACGCATTGTGCATACTGCAGTATGCCAAAAGGCATCAGTCAGAGCAAAGTGACATCTAACAGTTAACAAATCAAGCCCATAGCCTTAGAGGTTGTCGAGTTATGCCACATCAGGCAGGCAGGCAGGCAGGCAGGCAGGCAGGCAGGAAGGCAGGCAGGCAGGCAGGCAGGCAGGCAGGCAGGCAGGCAGGCAGGCAGGCAGGCAGGCAGGCAGCACAACAATTTCCAAGTATACAGTATATCCTTCATGACCCTCCAACAGCCTACATATCTTAGTCCACTGAGATGCAAAGGATAGTAGTACAACAATTAAGGTACCTACAGTATAACAGGTTTTCCAGAAGACGATATAATATAGCCATTTTCACCTATCAAATGTATAGTTACATATCAGTAGATAATTGTAAGACAACGTCCTGAATTTTTAAGTGCAAGTAGACAAAGAAAAGCAAAGAAAAGTGCATTTTGTCTCTAAACTCTAATACAGATAGCAAAATATTATTGATAACATTACTGGGAAGCATACAACTTTTAAGATTTTATTAAACTTAGCTACACATTCGAGCACTAAAAATTTATGCATAAGTAGTGTGCATGAAAAGTTATTCTAAGATACATGTACATATAATGTCTGAGTTTTATGAGTGACTTATGAATAATAGGGTAAAGATATGTACAGTATAAGTTATTGTTTTACTGCTCATCAACTGTATGTAGTATACTGAAGACTAACATTTTACATTTTGCATATAGCACCCAACCCACCTCAGAATATTTCAGCTTCAGCAGTCAATTCTACTACAGCAGAGATCACCTGGAATCCACCCAGTATCACTAATGGGATCTTATGCTATTACACTGTAGTGTATGGTAGTGATGATGACATGGAGATGATGAAAGTGAACTCTAGTGATGTGACTGTGTTGGTGTCAGGACTGAATCCCTTCACTAATTATACATTTTATGTGTTAGCAGTTACTGTAGCACCAAGTGAAGCTAGTAATAATATTACTGTATTGACTAATGAGACAGGTAGGTGGAATTCCTGCCTACAGTACGCCCTGTATTTTGTTTGTTCATAATTGTACAGTATGGTAGGACCATATAATAGAAATTGTCGAGGTTTGTGGTTTTACTCAATAGCATCACCCAAACATAACAGTTTGGCAGTATTGATTAAGCATAACTAAGCCCACAAATGTCTTCAGAGTGACCCAAATCCTTCCAGCAACTTTTTATTAACTGAATTTTCTACTTACTGCTTAACTAACTGGCCTTCAGCCACTATGGATAAGGGCTTGAGTTTCTTTACTGTTTGAGATCTCTTTTAGCTTGTGACATGCTAACTGCAGCAGCTAAAATATATTCATCATGGACTTACCTTTGTGTTCCTTTGTGTCCTATTTTTTTCTCTACTACCACATAAGTGTTGATTTGCAGTGGTAATGTATCACAGCATCAGCACTTTTACTTCTGTAGTGTGACTGGATTGATTGTACAGACACTTCACTTTGTTTGTAATGCTGTATAATGTGTGGAATATAACTGATACAAAACAGAGCGACTTCTTCATGTTTATGTAATTGATAGGCAAGGTGATTTTATTAAGCTTAGCTACACATTCGAACACTAAAAATTTTTACATAATTATTATGTGGCATACATGAAAAGTTATTTTAAGATACGTACATGTATGTATAATGGCTGAGTTTTATGGGCGACTTATTAATATTAGGGTAAAGATACCATAATTCGCTTTTATTTCATGCAAAAAAAGTTCATGATTAAAATTTTCATGTAAAAAATACTTTCGTATGATTTATGTGAATGATTGCTCTATTAGAGTAGTTTGATCTTGTATAAAAAATTCGTGCATGAAATTTTCATACAAATTTTGCATACGAAAATTATTTTACAATGAAAAAAAGCAGATTATGGTATGAATAGTATAAGTTATTGTTTTACTGCTCATCAACTGTATGTAGTATACTGAAAACTAACATTTAACATTTTTCATATAGCACCCAACCCACCTCAGAATATTTCAGCTTCAGCAGTCAATTCTACTACAGCAGAGATCACCTGGGATCCACCCAGTATCACTAATGGGATCTTACGCTATTACACTGTAGTGTATGGTAGTGATGATGACATGGAGATGATGAAAGTGAACTCTAGTGATGTGACTGTGTTGGTGTCAGGACTGAATCCCTTTACTAATTATACATTTTATGTGTTAGCAGTTACTGTAGCACCAAGTGGAGCTAGTAATAATGTTACTGTGTTGACTAATGAGACAGGTAGGTGGAATTCCTGCCTAAAGTACACTCTGTCTGTATTTTTGTTTGTTTCATATTTATACAGTATGGTAGGACTGTATAGTAGAAATTGTCGAGGTTTGTGGTTTTACTCAATAGTATAACCCAATCATAACAGTTTGGCAGTATTGATTAAGTATAACTAAGCCCACAAATGTCTTTGGAGTGACCCAAATCCTTCCAGCAACTGTTTGTATTGACTGAATTTCCTACTTACTGCTTAACTAACTGGCCTTCACCACTATGGATAAGGGCTTGATTCTTTACTGTTTGAGATCTATTTTAGCTTGCGATATGCTAACTGCAGCAACTAAAATGTATTCATCATGGACTTACCTTTGTATTCCTTTGTGTCCCATTTTTCTCAGCTGATTTGCTGTGGTAACGTATCACAGCATCAGCACTTTTACTTCTGTAGTGTGACTGGATTGATTGTACAGACACTTCACTTTGTTTGTAATGCTGTATAATGTGTGGAATATAGCTGATACAAAACAGAGCGACTTCTTCATGCTTAATAAGTAATTGATAGGAAGGGTGATTGCTCAGTCACACAATTGATTTTTATATTAATTATATCTGTTTCTTTTGATGATGGTTTATCAGTATTGAATTGTGTTTTTTGAGTGTAAGGAAATAAGTACAGAGTTTGTACAGTTTGAAATTGTCCATCAACACTGAACAAACCAGATAATTTTTGAACAGGCTATGTGCATAAAAGTTGAGAATTGCTGGAAAGAAAAAATACTGTAGGTATTGAAAAAGATATAGACTTATCCTGATTGTGTAAAATATAAATTTCCTATCATTTAATCTTGCTATCATGTACAGCTCCTGGTCCACCTATCAACATTACTGTATCCTCTATTAATGCCACTGCTGTTGATGTGACATGGGAAAAACCTGCTATACATAATGGAATCATTCGAAGATATACAATTATGATTTTATTTGGTTTAGATGAAGTTGTACAGATTTTTACCATTAACCACACTGAGAATTTAGTATTAACTACTACTATCTATGGACTGACTCCTAATGCAAATTATACAGTTAATATCAGTGCTGTCACTGTCGAACCAGGAGATGCTGCATCATTGTCATTCATTACTCCATCATGTAAGTGTGTTATTCTGTTGATGCATTTCAATGTACTATTTTGATTAGTACCATCACTACCATTGAATGTGACTGTTACTACCGGTGGAATGTTACGAACACTTGTTGTAGACTGGAAATCACCTAGTAATCCAGGGGGGATTATAACAACATACATGGTGACCTATAACAATGCTACAGTTGATACTAAAAATAATAAAACAATGTATAACATCACGGATTTAGAGGCCTTCAATAATTACACTATTAGTGTGACGGCATGTACTGATAATGGTTGTGGTAACCAAGCTGATGTTGTGATTGGAACCACAGCAGAGGAAGGTAAAGTAGCTTTGTGTATTTACATAAAATATACATCAGTAATCTGATTAGACTTTTTGTTGCATCAATAATCGGTTCAATAATTGTTATCGGGCCGATATTGGCTACTAACTGATTACTCGGTTTTGATTAAATCAAAGCCAATGTTAATCTCCACTGTGCTGTGTAGTATAATGATGTGGGGAGGCTAGACATAAGTTATTTGGCATTTTAATTCAGTTATGTGTTGATGTTTTAGCAGTGACTACAAGCCATGCCCATAATAAACTGTCAGATATTAGGCCATGTCCAACAGTAAACTGAGGTTTTAGGTTTCTATGTAGTACCAGCCAGCCACTTGTCTCAACTGTATAGCAGTAGTAAAATGTACTGTTTACCATGAGTAACTTTTACTTGTGGTATATATCTAACTAACATTTTCGCCTAGAATGAGCTGTATATCAATGGTTATGTCACTAATATGAGTCATTTAATAATGATGAGGTTGAGTGTTAGTGTTATTAGTGTATATTAGATCAGTTATCGGTATCGGCTAATTCTGTTGTTTAATATCAGTTATCGGAATAATCGAAAAATTTGGATATCAGTGCAAGACTAATTAGACTAATTGGGTGACTTCCCCTCATATGACTTGGAGTAAATAGTATTTAGATAATTAATGTTAATGGAGAATAATTTCAACATGTGTAGCTTTGATGATGTACAGCCTTTAATCACCAATTTGTTTAGAATTATGAGTATGAGCTGTTGGCAAGTACCAATGAATTGAAATATGCACAGAATGATACATCTACATATACTGTCTGTATTTGTTCTGTCTATGTTTTGGTGTTGGAGCTAATTTCTCTTAGACAAAATCAGACCACAGGCCCCAATACTGAATAGAATTGGAGACATTCATAGATTTGTGGTCCGTTTTATCTGTTATAGTCAGTTTTTGAATTATTTGTTTCAATACTGACTAAAGACAGAGTTAATATACTGTAGGCACACTATTTTTACAGTGGAGACATGTGGACATATTGTGCTCAAGTATACTCAGATATTTTTGTGTTATATGTGAATTCAGCGGTTATGCACTTAGTCAGGATTTTTGTGCTCTAAATTTCACAGATGATATTAGTTCAGAATTTTTGCGTAATTAAATTTCACAGATTGCTGTTGTATTTGAAGCTGAATTCAAAGACTCATGCTCTCTACCACGTAGCTACAAAGGGTTGCTTTACTTCAAGCATCATACTGATAGCCAAAGGAATGTCTGGATCAAGAAGAAGCACCATATCCTTGTAGGCTTGCTTGTGGGGAGGCAGTTATGCAAGAGGTGATTGTAGCTATATCAAAGTAATTGATGCGATCCACATAGTTGTGTATCCAGGCATAGTGGTAGCATCAAACTAAATTGCACTGATTTTTTCACTGCACATATATATCAACACTCATGGCATGCCGGTGCATAAAATTTCATGTGATAAAATTTCACTATAGCTTTGCTAACCGTGAAAATTATGTAGCACAAAAAATTCCGAGTGTATCAGTATATCCTTACTGACCCTCCCAAGAGTTGACTGGTCCTACACATCTTAGTCCACTGAAATGCAAAGGATGGTAGTACAATAATTAAGATACCTACAGTATAAAAGGTTTTCCAGAAGACAATATATAGCCATTTTCACCTATCAAATGTAGTTACAAATCAGTAGATAATTGTAAGACAACTTTCCTGAATTTTTAAGTGTAAACAACCAAGAAAAGCAAATAAAAGTGCATTTTGTCTCTAAAATCTAATACAGATTGCAAAATATTATTGATACAGTAACATTTGTATTCACCTTATCGGCCTTTGTGGTTAATCTATTAAAAAATACATGTAAATAGAGAATTGAAGAGTATGCTTAAAGCACCTTCGCTAGTGATTTTGTTCTTCACACCATAAGACAACTGGCGATTTATAAACGCTCGCATGGGGTGTGGCACTAAATGGAATTTAAAAGATTTCTGCTTAAAACGCCATCCCTAGGGAACTTACGGTTCAGCACGTTGTCACAACTTGTTTATCAGGCATTAGAGTTTGTGTCCACGTCGTGCCTTTAAAAGTTATTGTAGGGATTAGAGGTTTGATTGAAGAAAATACGCGTATAGGCAAACCAGGATTGGATAATGTCAGTGCTAGATGGACTATACAAACACGACTATGTTGACTGGTATAATGTGACAGTAGTTGTAACATAAGGTAGAGAAATAAAGTGAAATACGCCTATTTTTTATTTTGCGATGGTTACTTTTTTATTTTAGCGAGGTCGCAAGAAAACTATGATGATGATGATGACGACTCCTAAAGATTTTTTTATCACGTAACGCAATACAAACTATTGAGAGATGTTGCATAATCTAGGACTAATATTGCGAAACCGGCCCTACACATAAATAACTCACAGTAGTGGCCGCGTCTTTTAAGTGGGCGTGCGCTTTGTAGTTTCTTGGCCGTGCGACTCACTACCGTGAGTCTTGATATTATGTGATATTAGATTCGTTACAGTAACCATATTAGTTGCGTTACATTTGTAAGTAAAGTAACTTGAGTTATATTACCTGTTTTTATAGCGTATTTCATTATATTACTTAGTTACCACAAAAGTAATAATATTATGTAATGTATTATATAAGTAACACGTTACTCCCAACACTGTGTACACCACATATGTATAAACTTTTAGTGTTCAAATGCGTAGCTAAGCTTAATAAAATCTTAAAACTGTTTGCTTCCCAGGAATGTTACTGTATCAATAATATTTTGCAATCTGTATTAGATTTTAGAGACAAAATGCACTTTTATTTGCTTTTCTTGGTTGTTTGCACTTAAAAATTCAGGAAAGTTGTCTTACAATTATCTACTGATTTGTAACTACATTTGATAGGTGAAAATGGCTATATATTATCCCTAGGGAACTTACGGTTCAGCTGGTTGTAATGGTAGGTTAATGGTAAAAATTTTAATAACAACAATTCAGGTGAATTGGGTGCCGCTTGGTCTTGGCACAAAATTCACCTGAATTGTTGTTATTAAAATTTTTACCATTAACCTACCATCACAGCCATTTCTTGGCCGCCACCTTGGATTTAACATCTTTTTTCACCATAGCCTTTCTGAGGGCCGCACTCTTTTTTTTACAGCTTGGCTGTTTTGGATTAGATTTTACTTCTTTTTGTATTTGTATACCCCAAAGCTGGCCTATGACCGGTTTAGGGCTTTTTAACCTATCATTTTTTTCTTTACCACAGAAAGAAGAAAAGATAAATCAGGGTGATTTCTTTGTAGCTGAACTGTCTACAAGGTGATCCTTCTAGCTGATCTCTCTACCGGATGACTTGTTTGTAGCTGAACTCTCTACAGGGTGATTTGTTTGTAGCTGAACTCTCTACAATCTAGCTGATCTTTCTACAGGGTAATTTGTTTGTAGCTGAATTCTCTACAGGGCGATTTGTTTGCAGCTGAACTCTCTACATGGTAGTTCCTTTGTAGCTGAACTCTCTACAATGTAACGTCTTCTAGCTGAACTCTCTACAGGGTGACTTGTTTCTAGCTAATCTCTCTACAGGGCGGCTTGTTTCTAGCTGAACTCTCTACAGGTGATTTGTTTGCCACTGAACTCTCTTACATGGTGGTTTCTTTGTAGCTGAACTCTCTACAAGATGACTTCTTCTAGCTGATCTCTCTACAGGATGACTTGTTTCTAACTGAACTCTCTACAGGGTGATCTGTTCATAGCGGAATTTTCTACTGGGTGATTTGTTTGCAGCTGAACTCTCTACACGATGGTTTCTTTGTAACTGAACTCTCTATGAGGAAACTTCTTCTAGCTGATCTCTCTACAGGGCAATTTGTTTGTAGCTGAATTCTCTACAGGGTGATTTGTTTGCAGTTGAACTCTCTACATGATGGTTTCTTTGTAGTTGAACTCTCTATTAGGTACCTTCTTCTAGCTGATCTGACTACAGAGTGACTTGTTTGTAGCTGAATTCCCTACAGAATAACTTGCAATGTAATATAATTGAGTAAATTATAAATGCAGCTGAATGCTTTATTAGGGTGACTGTTGTATTAGAGTAGAGATGTCCAACTAATTAAATAACTAACATTCCATGCATTCATTGGTATGACAAATATTGTGCTATTTTTCAGGGTAATTTTAGTGCAAACCCCACCACAATCGGTGGTTCCTATCAAAAGATATAAGCAAAAGAAATTGACAGTGTGATGATTTTTGTGTACAGTATTTTCAAAGCTTTTTATGTATATCACATGACACCAAACACAATATTCAAAGTGTCATAAATATACATAGGAAACTATTAATAACATGAACTTTTCACCACACATCTATTTTATGGAGAACAGCATATGAGCTAGGTAAAACCTCTCAAGAGTGACCACTTCTTTGTAGACTGACCACCCAGAGTATTACATGAATAAAGCAAGTGATTCACAAATAAAACTGTGTATATTGTGTAATACTAAGTATACACAGGTACTCAGTGCATAGCTAACTAGAAAAATCAGTAATATTATATAACATGGTAAGTAGTGATATCACAAGTCACAATCAACAAATACTTTGGAAACATGACAATCAGATAACAAAATGTGAGACCAATATTATTTTAAAAATAGATTTGTTTGGACACTGTTCAGCTTTATTTGTCGCATTGTAAGCACTAAGTATGATAATTATTATATAACACAATGACATCACTATACTACAAAGAGAAATTATAAATAGTTTCTGACCAAAATTACAATCACTGAAGCTGTTATAAAATGGATCAAAGCAGCAATAAATACACCAGAATATAACAACAGGTAAGTGTGAAGCCATGCAAGGCTGGTATCACGTGCAAGTCTCCACTTTTGAAAAGATTGTGCTCAACCTTGAACCTTATATTGCAATTCCGCGCAAGACAACAAACTGCTCACCTTCAAACTATACTTGCATCGATGCAGAGGGATGCCTTGAAGTCCCGGGTGATTGTAATGCCAAATTCTGAACAGTGCTAGATGACGATTTACCTTTTAAAGGGCCATATTTTCGTCGCAATCCAACTTCAATCGTCCTCCAATCAAGAAACACACGGCAGAATCGAAATCAGCGTATAGGGTTTGTCCAGGAACACTTTTTTCATCCTCATCAGCCATATAGATTCACGCGGAAACACTCGGAAACTTTGACTACCAGCAAGTTTTGGTGATGTTGTTACCACTCCTGCAAGTCTTGATCCTATAGTTACTTCCACAGCTAGTCCTGATGTTGGCACTCCAGCAAGTCCTGATGATGTCACTCCGGCCCCCTCCTCATCGGTGACTGTGGATACTTCAGCCGTGCCGGAGTGTTCTTCCGTTCTAACCTGTCCCATCTGTACTAAGTCTTGCTCTTCTTGCTCTCTATTGTGGCAACACATCAATTCTGTGCATACAGGTGGTGTATTTCTAGAGCGGTTTTTCCACCTGCTGCTTTCTTTGCCAAATGCAACCGTCTTATTTGCTCAGTTCCTTCCTGCCGTTGGGCCTCTCATGATCATTATCGTAAGACAGGATATCGACGCCTCCTAAAGCCTGGCCAACACTGTAATGCTCCTTTGGTTTCAGCTTCTGACCTACCTGCTGTGTTTAGTATCCAGCTTCCTCCTAGTTCTCCATCACCTCCTTTGGTTACCTCCACCAACATACCCAGTGATCCTTTAGAGTTAGCCCTTCTTTCTGCTTCAGCTTGCTCATTTATTGGCCCACCCAATCTAGAATCAGGGGGCCTCACAGTGCTAATGGAAGCTGTCATGGTTTGCCCAGTTTCTACAGTTGTGCACATCCCCGGTAGTGTTCGTCCATTGCTTGCAAAAGTCTTGTCAACTGAACTTCGCAATGCAACTTCCTCACTTTGGGGCTTTTTGCGCCTTTTCTTGTTTGCTAAAGTTGTGTTGCGTATGCCACCATTCCGTTTTGTATTAGCTTCTATGTTGATGGAACGCCTACACGTTGGTCTCACTCTGATGGATTGTACACTCTATGGAAGTCTTTACAAGATGATCTTTGTGTCCGCAAATCCACCAGTGGTCCTCAGACTAAATCATACAATGTTTCTCGAGCTCTGTTTTGGGCACGTGAAGGACAATATAGTAATGCTGTTCAGTCACTCACTTCTACTGGTGTAGCTGATAAGAATGATGATTGCGCTTTTCAAGAGCTGCTCGAACGCCACCCAACTTCTGATCCTCCTTCCTGTTCTGCTCCTGAGTCAGTTTCTTTGGTTGTTGATGAATCAGCTGTGCTCATGTGCTTGAAAGGGTTCCCTAGGGATACCAGTCCTGGTGCTTCTGGTTTGCGTGCTCAGCATATTCTTGACGCAGTCAGTGGACATACTACTTCATCTGCTGAGGACTGTCTTCATGCTCTCACTAGGTTTATGAACTTCTTGTTATCTGGTAAAGCATCTCCTCTGCTAGCTCCCTGGCTGTGTGGTGCCCCTTTAACAGCTCTTCTGAAAAAGACAGGGGGTGTTCGGCCTATTGCTGTTGGTGAAGTCCTTCGTCGCCTTGCCAGTCGGTTGTGCTGTCACTTTGTTCGTCCGTTTCTTCCAGATGTCTTCCTTCCTCATGGCCAAGTTGGAGTTGGCATTCCAGGTGGCTTGGAAGGGGCTATTCACGCTGTCCGTCATGCTCTATCTCAGTTGGGTGGTGATGAATCACTAGCTCTTCTGAAGATAGATATGAAAAATGCTTTTAATGAATGCAGCCGCACTGCTTTTCTCAGCCGTGTTTATAAGGATTTTCCTGAAATATCTCGTTGGGTGTACTGGTGTTATAACCAGCCTGCAGAATTACGTTTTGGCCACCGTCGTATTCTTGCTTCCACTGGTGTACAGCAGGGTGATCCACTTGGTCCTCTGTTATTCTCATCAGTTTTGCTTCAGTTTCTTGGTTCCAATCCTCTTAGTGAAAATTGTCTCCTAAGTTTGTGGTATTTAGATGATGGCACTTTTATTGGGTCTAGGTCTTCTCTCCTTGCTTTACTATCATGCTTTACTCAGTCTGGGCCAAGTTTTGGCTTGCATATCAATCTATCCAAATGTGAGTTGTATTGGCCTTCTGGAGATAGCTCTTTCCCTGAATTTCCTCATGCAATAAAACGAATTAATCCTGAAAGCAGTGGTTTGGAGCTTTTAGGGTCTCCTGTGTGGGGACCACCTACTTTTTTTGATTCTTTTTTGTCTAGTAAACTTGAAAAAACTGCATCTATTCAGGATAAGCTTGCAGAACTTGGAGATCCTCAAATTGAATTGAATTTGCTTAGGAGCTGTCTCAGTGTTTGTAAGATCACTCACATATTGCGCTGTGTCCCTTCTTCATCATTAGGCTGCTTTCCATCTGTGTTTAACTCTAACCTACGCAACTGTCTTAGTAGAATTTTGTGCTGTAGCATCTCTGATAATGCTTGGTCTCAAGATACTTTGCCATTCCGTTTAGGAGGCTTGGGTTTGCGTGAGACCCAACGCTCTTCACATCCAGTCTTTTTGGGTTCCTGTAACTCAGCCCGGTTTTTGGTGTCCCGTTTAGCACCAAATTTTGATGTGACTTCCTTTTTTCCAGGTGAAAATTGTGCTATCTCCTATTTCCAAAGTCTATCCATCTTGCCTTCTAACTTATCTTCCCAAAATGACTTACAGGCTTCCCTTGATGATCAATTATTTGCAAGCATTTTCAACACCTCCACAATCCGTGACCAGGCTCGTTTACGTGCTGTTGCTCACTCCTCTGGTGTCAGCAGTGGCTGGCTGAAGGCCATCCCTCAACCAACATTGGGTTTGGCCTTTTCTCCACATGAGTTTGTTATCGCTGTCCGTTTATGGTTGGATGTTCCTCTTTTCTCTTTTCCCATTGTTACCACTTTGTACATGTTTGTCTGTCATAGATCAGTTTGGTGACCATCTTCTTGGTTGCTCTCATGGCCCACTACGTATCCAACGCCATGATGCTCTTGTTTCTATAGTACATCATGCTCTACTGCAAGATCACCCTGGTGTTCTCCGTGAGCAAAGCATTGCCTCTGATCAATCTCGTCCTGGGGACATTTACCATCCTGATTTTACTCTAGGCCGTCCTGCTTACTTTGACCTCTCTGTCAGGTGCACAACTCAGCCTTCCTTTATTTCCGCTGCTGCATCTAAGGCTGGGGTAGCTGCTGCTGCCGGTGAGGAGGTTAAGGATGACCATTATTTGGAAACTGTTAATAACCATGGTGGTGAATTTTTTCCCCTGGTTTGCGAGTCGTTTGGTGTTTGGACACCCTTTGCTTTATCAACCTTATCCACGATTGCCAACCGTACCACTGTTAAAAGTGGTATTCCCAGACAGTTTGCAAGGAAACAATTGCTTCAGCACTTGTCAGTTACTCTCTGGCGATATAATGCCAAAATGATCCTGAGGCATTATGGCTTATGCCCAGAAGATGGCATAGACTTGTTGAACTAAGTTATTAATTAAGGTTGTTTTGTAGTTAAGGTAGCTAGTTTTGTAGTTAAAGTACTTAGTTTGGTAGTTAAGCTAGTTAGAATTTTGTATTTAATATAACTATCACCGGTGCCGCATTCTTCCAATTAGAATTACTTACGCAATTATTTGTACGGGCTCCCTATGGGGATTTTTATTTCTCAAACTTTGATTTGTCATATTTCAATAAATACCGCATGGATTTTAATCCAGTAAAGTGCATTACGAAGTACGAAGCATTGACTACCATTAACTGGAACAGCAGCTTGTGAAACATTTATTGAAGGTGTATAATTTAAGTAGCAAAAATATGTGTGAAAAATTGGTTGGTTGGAAATCGCTAATTAGAGTATCTCGATCTCGCATTTGCTACACGTAGTTGCCTTTCGAATCATAACTCAGTGGTTTGTAATCCGATTCTTCTGTACTACTGCAAGGACTTTCTATGATGATTATTCCAGCTACATACTGATTTTCAGCTCGTTGCTCTAAGCGGTTTGCCTGGTAGACACGAAAACTAATAGTTTTTATTCATAAAAATCGATCGCGTAATTTTGGCACAGGTTGGGTTTTGTGTCATATCTCCATGGTCTTTATCCCGATTGCTTTCAAACCACAAAAAGGCACTCCTAAGATGGTTGCTCCATCTACATATCAATTTTCAACTGGTTCCTCTAAGGGGTTTACCCTGTAGGCGTGACAGACCATCGACCTTATTTTACGCAAATAATCGGTCATAACTCCGTGAATTTTCATCGGATTCCTACCAATGTTGGTACGGAGATCCTCCCTTTAAGTGTTCCAAATTTCAACCCAATCCGAGTACGCATTCGTGTTGTTTTATGGCGAATTTTGCGAAGTGTGCGAAATGAAGAAGAAAAAACGAAGAAATTAAAACGCAATTTTGTTCGCTCATATCTCGGAAATGGCGGGAGCGAGTTTCTTCAAATTTGGTATGTAGACTCCCCTAACTGGCCGGCACGTCTCCAGTAAATTTGGTTCCAATCGAATTAGGGATCA
Source organism: Dysidea avara (assembly GCF_963678975.1). Taxonomy (NCBI): domain Eukaryota; kingdom Metazoa; phylum Porifera; class Demospongiae; order Dictyoceratida; family Dysideidae; genus Dysidea; species Dysidea avara. The sequence continues at coordinate 46,961,152 of NC_089272.1, forward strand.
CAGAGCTACATAGGTGTGAAAATTGTGTTTTCTTTCTTCCTGTTAATATACTCACGGTGTGGCGCGCCGACTTCTTGGGCCGCACGACACGATAACTGTGCTCTGCTTAGTGTTATAACCCAGTCAGTTTACAGCTATTTAATAAATAAACTTAAAAAACTATGCATTTAAAAAAATTAATTTTTACTTTAAATTTTATATTTAATGTTGGATTTAGAATAGTTGTATTTTTGCTGTGTAAAAAGTTTGTGGTCACCGGTGGGGTGTAGCAGCTGCAGATGCCATTTTGTTAATTACTTTACTTTTCACAATCTACTACTACACTGTAGCTCCAAGTGCTCCAGTAAATGTCACAGCATACAACATCAGTTCCACATCAATAATGGTAACTTGGCAACCACCACTCACACCCAATGGTAATGTGAGATCATATCGTATTCGGTATACTACTGGACCTAGATGTTTCATTAAATCTAACAGCATGAATATTACAAATGTTTCTGAATCAGCTTCCATTGACAATTTGGAGATATTCACTACTTACCGAATTCAAGTTTTTGCCACTACTATCATTGAGGGCAGTGTAAGTGAAACAGTTGCTGTCACTACTGATGAGTATAGTAAGTATTTATTGTTTCTCATTATCTGTTCATTGTATCTGGATAATGCACAAAATGAATATAGACAGCCAAATGTTTTCCACCAACAGATAGTGTAGCTACAGCGCTCCATTTTATTGTCTTATTAACTATTAGGACTGAAGCAATCATGGATTCTTAGTATTAGAGTACTCTCCAGTATTAGTGATCGAGTATTCACAAATACTTGCTGTACCTACACTGTATGTGACATGTATTGTAGCATATCATATGTACATAGTTTAAACCTTTCAAGTAACAGTGATGATAAATGCCTTGTATTGAAATATCCTTTCTGACAAGCAAAGTGTTTTAAACTGTACAAATCAAATTCCACAGAGTTACTACTTAATAACAAATGTCACAGTATCGTGTGAGCTGGCAACTATTGGATCATGTGGTCTTATTGAGTACTTGGGTACCCATTTCACTATCTGAATACTAAATTCCTTAATGAATACCCGAGTATTTGTAGTATTTCTTTCAGTATGAAGTGGGGATCCAAATGTAAAAAGTAATGAAACAAGAGATAAATGATGGTATTACTGGATTTGAGTTTGTTGTTGTGGCATAAAATGGTGGCTGTGTGCTGCTTTGTTGGGCCTTCAGCCTTGCAAATGTGGCAAAGCTGGCAGGGCTGTCAGATGAAAATTCAACAAGTTTGAGCAAATTTTAAAAGTTTTTATATCCATCTACCTGTAAGTGTAAGAATGTGAACAAATGTGCTCTGCAAGAATATAAAAATGTTAACAAACATGCTCTTGCCTTATATGACTTTGTTACCTAAAAAGGTAATTAATATTATTATGTAACGTGTTACATAATGTGCTACCCCAACACTGCATCTTGATATGGTTCCTTACATGAGGAAGAAATTAACCATTTGTGAATTGAAGATAAAAAGAAAGGCAAAGCACAGAGACTTGTTGAAACCAGAAAGGGCACATGCCAAACATGTACGTTTATTGTTATGGCATAAAATATAATGCTGTTTGCTGCTTTGTTTGGCCTCTAGCCTTGTGAATTTAGTCGGGCAGGCAGGCAGATGAAAAATCAGATCTTGCATTTCAAAAAAAGTCAATATTTGGCCTTTGCAAGTCTTTCTTATTTTTAATGCTGGATTCAATTTTATTAGTTTTGCACCAAGGTAATTCCATGAAATATATTCCTCAAGCTCTTAGTAGCACCCTTGCTGCACTGGAGAAATTATATATAGCCCCATGCCTTCAGGTTACTAAATTGCTTAGTTTGCTTGATCTTAGTGTGACTAAATAGTATTTATCAGCTTGCAGAGATTTACTAGCTAAACATACACAAACTTTTTTACCTTACCTGAGACCTCAAGCACACAATTAACTAGTATTAAAGTTCTGCATAATACAGGTCTACAATACTGATGCTACAGTAATGTTTCTAAAAATGAATCATACCACAGTATACAAAGTCCATAGAAGGGGCTCATGTCATGCACTGTGTAGCTACGTTAAAATGACAAGTAAGTACAGTTTTAGTATCCTCATAACAAAGCTACTGAGTCTGAACATGTACACTGTAGTATTAAAATTTTATCTGTGTTATTGGTAAAGTAAGTACAGGTAACAATGCTATTATTTGTACATTTTCTTACATCAGAACCTGGCATTCCTGGTGGTCTCTTTGTAAATGTGGTCAATGCCAGCAGTCTAAATGTCACTTGGTACAGACCAAGTGTTACTAATGGAATTATCACAGCATATGAAATAGTTTATTCTAACAACATCTCACTTAATGAAGCAAGTGTGATGATCAACATGACCACAAACACTTACCACAGTTACATTATTGGTGGATTAGAAAATCTGACAGAGTACAGTGTGGCAGTAAGGGCATATACACGTATTGGAGCTGGAAATTTAACTTGTAACTTTAGAGTTTGGATTAATAAATATGGTGAGTCAATAATAACTGTAGCTTCAATCTGTATGATATATCAACAAGATTGTGGAAAATACTGTGCTACTAAGTCTAAATAAAAACAAACAAAAAAATGAAAATAATAAATGTCACATTCTGGTGTACAGAAGCAGTAAAAACAGTAAAGTTGCCTTATTACATGTCAGGGAACAATTTGGCATTTTATGTATTATGTGCCATATACCACGTAAACAACCATGGAGTGTATATATTTTACATATTACATTGTACTGTGTAGAGTACAAACAATCCTCAGTTACATGTATTACTTAGAAGACATTATTAAACATTGTCATTATCATACTCTACATTGACATTACCACAGATCCATTTCCAGATGGATTCAGGGTGAAGGCACATAATTCAACTGCAGTGAAACTGACATGGCCACAATATTCTGAACCAGATGTCAAAAATTATTCCATTCTAAATTTATCATTGCCAAATAATATCTTGGTAGTATCAAATATCTCTAGAAATCATGCTGGTGATCAAAGTTACATAGTGGCTGGGTTAAGACCATTTATGTGGTACAGCTTTCGTGTGAGGGCATTCCAATTCAATGGATCAAGACACGTCTACTTTGGAAAAACCACTAATGAAATCCAAGTGAGGACTCATGAAGATGGTAAGATGAATGAAAACTCTTAGAATTATACTCACATTTATGTATACAGAACCTGGTGCTCCTAAAGGCTTCAGCTTGAATCACATCACTTCTACTAGAGCACATCTCTCATGGTGTGTACCACTCATCACTAACGGCATCATACTAAACTATACTGTGGTGTATTCTAATACAACTGATACCATACCAATAATATACAGTAATAATGATACATTTCATAGCTCCATTACCAATCTAAATGAAGACACTCTTTACAATTTTACTATTTACGCAAACACTAGTGCAGGTGCAGGGAATACAAGCATAGTTTCAATCAGAACAAGGGAAGATCGTAAGTGCTATATTAATTTTATTGTTTGAATAAACAGCCAATACAAAATTCATAATTATTACAATTATCCGAATATTCATTAATCAAATCTTGAAGTTAATTGTTTGTCTAATACCCCAATTTGATTGCTTGTGAGATTTTGTTATTTAAGGAATTCTATTACAGAAAAATTTTGTGACTGGATTTTAGAAATATGATTCAAATCGCACATTGGAAGTTTTGAGATAAACGGTTTTAAAGAATTTAAGTCAGTTCCAAGGGAAGTAAGCATGCATGTGAAATTTACACAAGAAATACATCAATTTATTACCTTTCTGACCATCTCTTGTAGAGTTTCAAAATGGAGTTAGACCACAATTGTAGTTCAGACATGACATTATAGCCAGCGCCGGTTCACTTTTTTAACATTAACTGTATGCGGCCATCCACCCATTCATCACTGATTCTCAAGTTCCTCGCAAGGCCAAAGATCACCATTCGAGTCCACCAAACCACTCAGAAAAGACGTCTATTAAATCCAGCCTCGAGTGATTTGAGTAATACTGAGAGTCAAAACCAATAGTATAATGGAGCCATCCATTGGTTCTGTTAATTTGATTTCACCTGATGTGTGATTTGTTATGGTTTTGTAAAATATGGTCTTATTCTTTAATAGAGTAATATACAAATGAATTATCAACAATCTGACCTTCAGGCACTTGTGCTGTAAAGCCTTAATAAACAAACTAATTTCCATTTGGTTTCATAGGGGTTACTTAGATAATGCGTCACTGTAGGGTTCCTATGGATATATAAATGTATGAAATAACAAGGAGAAAGCATCCTTACCACCTAGTAGACTCCTGTAAGCATTCGAGCGTTAATCGGATGGCTGCAGATTCAAGGCTGCCTATGAATTTTTTTCTCCTTTCTACAACCTTTTCAAGCACCTTTTATATAAATTTCACAATTGTATGGTCTGTGTAGAAATATTATTTGATTTTACATACCTGTTTGTCAATTATACAAACAAATCTCCCTCAATAGTTTAGATGATTAACCAGTCTAGTTTCTGTGGTTTCAACAGAAACCACCCCTATAACTCTAGCTCACTGACGATCTAACTTGTAGCTTTTATACAGGTAGCAGTATTAACACTATTATATTGTATTACTGCAGCTGTATTTAGTGGAATGCATACAATTGCATTCAATTTATAGCTTTTATTCTTTAGCAACATTTTAGTTTCACCTCCTACTGCACTAAAAATGATTAAGTTACTCTAATAGAGCGGTTAAGTAACCACTCTAATTGCAGTCAAAGCTACAGTTAATTGAGTTGAGTCACAACT